>NC_069083.1:7978646-8058039 GCF_947172395.1 Bicyclus anynana
GATGATGCAATCTAAGTTGTACATGCAATGCAATCTAAGATATTGTAGGTACCGGAACGCTAAATCGCTTGGCGGTACGTCTTTGTTTACTAGCCTCGGCCGAAGCCTCCCACCAGTCAGACCTGGACCAATTAAGAAAACTTGAATCGGTCCAGCCGGGGATCGAACCCAGGACCTCCGTCTTGTAAATTCACCACCATACGACTGCGCCACCGAGGTCGTCAAAAATATCAGTGTATTACATAGTTAGCATTAGTGAAATTGAAAACGTTTTAGAGTCGATTCATAGATATTTTTGTAACTAACCCACGCCCCGCGGTTTTCCACCCGTAAGATTACGGGGATAAAATATAGCCTATGTCATTCACAAAAACGTGGTTTTATTGTGGTAAAAAATATTTCAAATCGATTCAGTAGATTCAAAGATTACCCCCTACAACACTACAAACTTTAAGTCTTTATAGTATTAGTATAGATTCATCATAATCATCATTATCAGCCGATGGACGTCTACTGCTGGACATAGGCCTCTTGCATAGACCTCTAAATAGATTAGCCTTCCCTAAACTTTATTATGCTTGCTCTGTACGAACTTAATGAAGTAGTTTTTACGTGATACGGAAGAGATCTTGATGTCCAAACGTTCATTGGGACGACGATTATTCTTATAGATATGTCTTAATATGACGATCGCATTCATAGCATAGAAAGATTCGATGTTCGATTGCTTAAAAAACTCTATACTTCACAAAATTCTGGCATAATAAGCTTTTTTATACCATAAAACAAACAAACAAGCAATCAAACATTTCCTGTTTATATTAGTATAGATTGGCTCACGTTTGACCACCAGAGGGCCTAGTGGCAGTTTGATACTGTTACTATCGCGTAAACGTAAACGCGAATTTCCAAGGAATTGAAACAGCGCTCTTCACATCTAGTGGCACTACTGCACAACTGTTTCAATTCCATATAAATTCGCGTTTACGTTAACGCGATAGTAATAGTATAAAAATATTGAAAACTCCCACCGGGCACACTGATCATTGTAATAGTAGATAATGCTTATGATGAGACACGCTTACCCAGAAAGAGCTACATTTTATTTACTCCTGAAAGAAAACTTATTTCTTCAAATTGGAATGGTTGATAAAACAAAACAGGAAAATAGTTTTGTGTTACGTAGTTATCAAATACCGCTCAGAAATTCGTGGTCCGTTCTCCCAGCAACAGGCTAGTCTAAACGTAAACAGAGTATTGAGAATGCAAACCACAGCCCTCAAGAGATTCGACCGGCTAGCCCGAAATAGCTTCGTGTCGTATTCCTTTGTCTCCGATCAACGTTACCACCAAGCTTGCATAAATATGATGCCGTTGTGTTATATACAAGCAGCACCTAATTATGGACTAATGTACAAGTAAATTATGTAGTGTGTTGTAACTGTTATACATCTCTCATTTATTTATTAGTTCTTTTTTTTAATTACATTAAATAAAAGTTATTATTGTTAATTAGTAGGTATATTTTAATAAGTAATATAAGTTCTTTGTTTTCATATATATTATTTTAATTAATTATTTTTATTGTCTTTTGTGTACTTCTTCCTTTAGATTCCCCTGTTTTAAGTTAAATACTTTCCTTGTTTGTCTTGTAAATGTTTTTTTTCTTTTAATTCTTTACAAGTTAGCCCTTGACTACAATCTCACCTGATGGTAAGTGACGATGCAGTCTAAGATAAAAGAGGGCTAACTTGTTAGGAGGAAGATGAAAATCCACACCCTTTTTCGGTTTCTACACGACATCGTACCGGATCGCTAAATCGCTTGGCGGTACGTCTTTGTCGGTAGAGTGGTAACTAGCCACGGCCGAAGCCTCCCACCAGCCAGACCTGGACCAATTAAGAAAATCTCAATCGGCCCAGCCGGGGATCGAGCCCAGGACCTCCATTCTGTAATCCACCGCGCATACCACTGCGCCACGGAGGCCGTCAAAATGTCACATAAAGGTATGTTTTGTAATAATTCTTAATATGTGTAATTCGTGGATAGTGTTGTTGTTTTACATATTTATTACCCCTTTGCATGGTAATTTAAGCCTTTACTAACCTCCAATATGTAAATGTTTTCTGTCACAAATAAATAAAAATAAAATACATCAACACTTATCTAAATAAAATAGAAGGGTTTGTCTGTGATTATAAAACAAATGTGATTTTTTCAAGTGCTTATAGCTATTTATAAAATAAATAGCGGACGCCCGCAATCTCGTCCGCCCTTAGACCTTTTTAAAAAGGGCCTCTCGCTAAATCCGTTCTTAATTGACATCTACTACCTATGAACTACCTCCCTGCAAAATTTCAACTTTGTACGTCAAGCGGTTTTCGAGATATCATGTTGAATGAGCTTTCGCATTTAACATAAAACATAGTCATTTTAAAAATTTTAACGTTTTGTTCGTTCGGTTTGTATGGGCTAATTTTTGGAACGGCTGAACCGATTTTAATGGGGAATTTCACTGGAAGATAGAGAAAATTGTGGAGCAACATATAAGCTACTTTTAATCTAAAAATAATAAATGGTTACCGAGGGATTGATGAAAAATATAACTTATGCGTACGAAGTCGCGGGCGTCCGATAGCAATAAACTAAAAGCTTTCCTAACTTTTTCTGGCTATCGATATTTAACTTAATCTGAGAAGGCTGAAAATGTGTCAGTCATTGCTGTTACCGTATTTTTTTAATATTTTATCAAGATAATATTGTGAAAAATCATGTCCCCCAGTCACGAACGAGTCAAGTCTTGACTTTTATTTCCAACTAGCTGACGCCCGCACGGTTTTACCTGCGTGGTTCCCGTTCCCGTAAGGATACGGGGATAATATATACTTCCTCGTTAAATGTGCTATCTAACACTGAAAAAAAATTTCAAATCGGACCAGAAGTTCCTGAGTTTAGTACGTTCAAGCAAACAAACAAACGAACTCTTCAGCTTTATAATATTTCCAATAAATAAATAAACCGTTAACCATTTGACTCCTAAACGGACGACCGGTCGCCGTCGTATGTAAAAAAATATAAAGTAAACTAAGGGCAATAGGCGAGCACAGTATCATGCTCCGCGTGATAGAGGAATATAATTTTTTTTTAAATGGCTCACAACAGTAGATTAAAACCGCATTCCCTGACTGTCGGCTTCTTCAACGCAGACGGGCTTTTCGATAAAATACTCGCGGGCAGCGAATGATTAAAAAGCTTATAAAAAAAAGTAATAAGCTTTCAAATTTGTGCCTGAACCAAGACAATCTTCACTATCTTCAACATTAACAATGGACACGGTTCATCAGTATTCAGCGATAAAGAAAATGAGGTGATTCTCGCTCCGTTCGGCCAATTTTCTTGTTGCGACAGCACAAGTTATTTGCATTACAAAAACGCAGTCGGTGGGAAGCCGAAAGCTTTATAGAACAAGAGCTTGCAATAGCCAGACTTACCTTATTTATTTTAAGAAAGAAAGCATGTCAGCCTATGCTGCTGCGAGACGTGCACAACGTATTTAACTAGATTAGACACTGTACGTACAAAATATTTAAAATGGATTTTTTTTCTCTAATACAGGTTCTTAGGGTAGGCAGTGCATTTATGTATGAAGTGCACGCCACTAGCTCCTGCCAGTAGCCAATAATAGAGTATGGACGTGGTTGCTTAAGAGGGTAGCCGATTTCAAGTGTCCAGATCGTCAATAATCCAAGTATTATTTTTTTTTTATCGTAAATTAGACTCTTAGCTTAGTGTCAACATTTCACTAGAGACCCTTACGTTTCTCTTGAATAATCTTTAATGGTATATTTCAAAGGGTTCCCGCAAAGCTGAGGAAGTGATTTCTTATATGATGCCAAGGAAAATATAAAAAAAAGCTTAATACCTACTTGGACTACTGAGGGTCTAGACTCTAGGCACTTGAAACTTGCTACCTTCGAAAGCCACCACAGTCCAAACTTAATTTTTTTTTTACAAGTAAGCCACCACCACAATCTCACCCGATGGTAAGTGATGATGCAATCTTGGTTAGAAGCGGGCTAACTTGTTAGGAGTAGGATGAAATTCCACACCCCTTTCTGTTTCTACACGACATCATACTGGAACGTTAAATCGCTCGTGGTAACTAGCCTCGGCTGAAGCATTCCAGTAGCCATACCTGGACCAATTAAGAAAACCTTAATTGGTCCAGCCGGGGATCGAATCCAGGACTTTCGTTTTGTAAATCCACCGCGCATACCACGGTCCACAGAGGCTACCGTATACTACCGATAGTAGGAGTATAGGCCGACAAATTTCACCTATACTCCTACTATGTGGTAAGTCTAGCTATCGTAGGCTCTAAGTCCAAAAACATTAATCACAGAGAGACTTCAGCTTCAGCGCAGCCGTGAATTACGTCAACTACACGAGTGATTTAGACGTTTGCTTATCTGATGGGCTGGTTAATGTCACGAATCTCAAAATTCCGCGACACGCTCAAGAATTTGGCTGCTGAATTATTGCGATAACTGCGTGATGCGGGCTGGCTTTATGAGACGATATGACAAGGCTGCCTTGCGACGTATTCCATCTTATTGTCTTAGTTTTTATCGCTACCGACATTTTTAACAATGCTCAAAATGTTCATCGAATTAAAATATAAAGTGTAATACTAAACACTATTGCAAATTGATAAAATCCATTATAGTATAGGAAATCTAGGAAATATGACTAAAAGACTCGACATGACTCGAGATTTGTTAACCATCGGTAGGGAGCAACCCAACAAGCCTCACTTCAGTACATCCCCCGTCCCTCTGGTGTGGCTCAGAAATTTAAAAAGATTTTTGGATTGCGTTTTTCTCCTAAACGATAAGTTTTACATTAAAGTTTATTTGACAAAAAATGTAGCGGACATTCTCATGTACAATTAATGTGATTGAGGTACTATCGTACGACTTTCGTCATTGTACTCAAGTTAAGGTTGTTGGGTTGCTTCCTACCGATGGTTAAAAAATCTCGAGTCATGTAATTCTTTTACAAATCTTATACGACTTTTTTCTACATTTCCTGTAGGTACTATTCCCCCCGTTGCGGGACTCAGATGTGTCCAAAGGGCAAAGGGCAAAGGCCTGTGTGTAGGCTTATTAATAATTACTAATTGAGAATTTTCAATATCTTAAAATAAGTCTAATTGATTCAAATCCAAGTTGTCCTGTTTAAAAATTTTTATTTTTTTTTGCCAACTTTTTTTTCATCCCCACTTTACATGCAGAGGAAGTAGCCTAAAAAAATATTTTTCAAGATTTTATTTTCATTTCCAATGTACACACTCAAGCTAAAATCTCTGTGTAAAACCGCGGACTGATAGACGGATATAGCGAAACTATAAGGGTTGTATGTGTGCGAAACCCTAAAATGTATTTAACCCATCTAAAGCTGCATCGTCACACACTAAACTAACTTGACATCGAATAAAAAACCGCTAAGACCATTAATCATGCGTAAAGGAATTTCAGCGCAGCCGTGAATAACGTCAGCGGCACGCGAGTGATTGAGACTTTGTTTATCTGATCGATCCGACAGCCAACGAGTCGCGTGTACAGTTTCAGGGCGAACTGTACGATTCCGACACGATTTTTTTTTCTACTTCTTCTACTGTTCTATATTCCGTGCATGTTTTATTGTAACACATTTAAAGTGGTAGAATAAGACCGCGGTTTCAACCGCGTGGTACCTTCGAATTTTATGTGAAGCCTTCGAAGTTAAAAAGAACAGACTGCCATACAAAGTTTCTTCAAGTATTCCTTTCCTTCCCTCTCTAAAGTAAGATTATGTCTTGAACCTTGTTACCATCCATTTTGACGACCTCCGTAGCGCAGTGGTATGCGCGGTGGATTTACAAAACTTTAGGAAAATATAGTTTTAGATTGGTTTGGTTTTTGTTTGTTTGGTTTTGACCATAATCTGAACGGACGGTAAGATATGCAATGGATTTACCTACCTACGCACACTTGTACATAAAAAGTGTTCAAGTTATAAGCTAAAGTGTTTTCAGATAGCATGGGTACGGTGACAGTTGCCCCATGACGTTCATAATACGTTCTATTACCATCGTAAATCGCGGCAAACTTTCAAGAGTGAAACGAACTATCACCGCACGTATGCTATCTGAAAAACACTATAATGATCTAAGAAAATTCAAGTACCAACGCTCGTAAGCTGTAGTCACGAAGGTACCTACTGACTAGACACATCACACAACTAACCGTGTGCGTTCTAGTTGTTTATAAAGGTGCGAAGTAAACTGCCATACTTGTGTTCCCATGACCGCCTTATTACATTATACGAGCACCTCAACAAAGCCTCTTTCGTGCCTTATCTGCGGTACCGCAAAAGGCTCATAAGCTCAGGTAGGTAACCACAAAATATATAGTAACACATTATGTGGGAAGACGCCACAAGGCAGTTACCTGTTACGCGTGTCCCCTCAGGTAACTAGAATGAATTTAGTTGT
Organism: Bicyclus anynana; assembly: GCF_947172395.1. NCBI lineage: Eukaryota > Metazoa > Arthropoda > Insecta > Lepidoptera > Nymphalidae > Bicyclus > Bicyclus anynana. The sequence goes on from NC_069083.1 coordinate 7,985,182, forward strand.
ATTTCCTCCTTGCTTCCATCTTTATATGTACAAATTTATAAAGATTAGTTTGGCATTATGACGATTTTGATTTGGCTCGGTTTTCTTCAATTAACCTGTTTTTCTATTGGCAATATACACAAACTCTAAACCTCTTTATAATAATAAAGAGGTTCAAAGTTTGTATATATGTGAGTACCTCTACAACCTCTTATATACACAAACTCTCAACCTCTTTATTATTATAAAGATGTTGAGAGTTTATATATATGTGAGGTTGTAGAGGTACTCTGATAATAAAGAGGTTGAGAGTTTATGTATATGTGAGGTTTTAGAGATACTCTGATAATAAAGATGTTGAGAGTTTGTGTTTAGGTGAGGTTGTAGATGTACTCTGATAATAAAGAGGTTGAGAGTTTGTGTATATGTAAGGTTGTGGAGGTACTCTGATAATAAAGAGGTAGAGAGTTTGTGTATATGTAAGGTTATAGAGGTACTCTGATAATAAAGAGGTTGAGAGTTTGTGTATATGTAAGGTTGTAGAGGTACTCTGATAATAAAGAGGTAGAGAGTTTGTGTATATGTAAGGTTATAGAGGTACTCTGATAATAAGGAAGTTGAGAGTTTGTGTATATGTGCGGTTGTAGAGGTACTCTGATAATAAAGAGGTAGAGAGTTTGTGTATATGTAAGGTTATAGAGGTACTCTGATAATAAGGAAGTTGAGAGTTTGTGTATATGTGCGGTTGTAGAGGTACTCTGATAATAAAGAGGTTAAGAGTTTGTGTATATGTAAGGTTGTAGAGGTACTCTGATAATAAAGAGGTAGAGAGTTTGTGTATATGTAAGGTTATAGAGGTACTCTGATAATAAGGAAGTTGAGAGTTTGTGTATATGTGCGGTTGTAGAGGTACTCTGATAATAAAGATGTTGAGACTTTGTGTATATGTGAGGTTGTATAACTCTGATAATAAAGAGGTTGAGAGTTTGTGTATTTGTAAGGTTATAGAGGTACTCTGATAATAAGGAAGTTGAGAGTTTGTGTATATGTGCGGTTGTAGAGGTACTCTGATAATAAAGAGGTTGAGAGTTTGTGTATATGTGAGGTTTTAGAGGTACTCTGATAATAAAGAGGTTGAGAGTTTGTGTATACGTAAGGTTGTAGAGGTACTCTGATAATAAATAGGTGGAGAGTTTGTGTTTAGGTGAGGTTGTAGAGGTACTCTAATAATAAAGAGGTTGAGAGTTTGTGTATATGTGAGGTTGTATTGGTACCTACTCTGGAATAATTGGGCCGTTTTTGATATTATTTTTGCCAATAGAAAAACACGTTATTTTTGAGTGTCTTAGGGTTTTAACCCTACAACAGGAACAGGAAATACACGGGTGAAATCGCGAGGCATAGGCTAGTGTTTATATAAATGTGTAATGAACTATTGTAACTAATGTATGGAGTTTTTTTTTAAATAACACGTTATGTATGTCTACTTAAAAAAAAAACAACAACAGCAACCTCCTTTTTTAAAAACAAACAAACAAACTCACATTTCTCATATAAGTACTCGTAAGTACGTGAGTACAGATTTATACATCCCTACAGATTTAAATTTTGATTTAAAAATCTAGTTTTAACTAAACTTTATGTAAAGTTTTATTATTAAAGTTTAATAGTCTTTGAAAAGACCGTCTGGCCACCGGAGTATTTTCATAATAGTTTCAGACGGTATTTGACTACCTATTCAAATAAGAAATCTTTTGTCTAACTTTTATAATATTTAGTTTGGTAACGTAAGAATGACTAGAACTGCAAAGTTGTATCCCATAAAGCCGTCAAAGTTTATTTAATTTGTGCTGGCCAACGACATTTATACTATAAACATGTTACCTGCTTACAAAATCACCAAAATGATCCGAATATAGCTACTCCACTGAGCGCACGAATGCATAATTTTGTGTTTACTCAAGAGTATTTCCCATAACTTCAAGGTATTAATTAACAAGACCACTTATAGGAACCGAACTGCATAACTAATATTTTATTAACTAAAAAAAAAATATTTTTACAAAGTAATTCAAATAATACCGACTACCCATGTAAGACACGCATCTAGGTAACAAAGCGACAACGTTGCATTTTAAAATATAAATACGTGATTATTTTAGGGGTGCGTATATGGGACACATTTTAAAATCTTATTATTTACTCCGAAAATATTCATTCTAGAACACATGTTTCTTGAACATTTTGAATTATTTTTTGTTCAAGAATATAACCCTAGAGTTACGGGAAATATACCCGAGCACACTGTATATGCATATTTATATGTATTATATAGTATTTACACTTCCTGAAAATTATTAGTATTATTATTTGTTTAAATAACTTCGTTGTTTACCATGCGGTTAATGAAATTAGGACAATTAACCACCTTTCTACGCCTCAATTTCGACGTGTTAGTAACATGTCTCATAGTATAAAATCTTTGGTTCTGGCTTAATAAATCTCTGTCGTACGAAAACAAAGCTAACTAATCTGACCTTTGAACCAAATCCAGGGTTACCTAGTATGCCAGGTATAAGAGAAAAGGTAAATTGTGTGCCGAGACGTCAATCACACGGTAGACGAAGCCGAGGAATACTGGATTATAAGGTTCACCTTTATAATCTTTGTTCTAATTAAGTTATATAGTGTGGCATACGAGTAGTTAAGAGTAGAGAGACTAGTGGAATTCCTTGCTAGATGGAATATTTGGTGCACCGAAATGTTTGTGTAGATGTGGTTCTCTATATAAACATTACAGTGCACCAAATATTTCAATAGTACTGGTAGGACCTGCCAATATTTAGTGCAAAGTGTAATATCTAAGTAAAGTTTTGTATAATTTATAATTTATTATTATAAAGATGCTGTGGAAGTATCTATTTTGACTTCAAATGCATGAAAGATAGACTTCTTTCAATATCCAAGTAATGTTTATATTGGAAAAAATAATAATTAACACTTAAATAGGCTAAACTTATTATAAAAATAAAATATAAGGAAATATCATTATAACTACAACTACAAAATTAAAATAAATTAAAATTAAAACTAATACCTAAAAATACTTAGCAAAATTTGCCGCCCTTGGTAGGAGTCTGAGCGCTCCTGCCCCACGGGCCTAGTGTCTCGACGCCAAACGGGACGAATTCATATTGGGCGCCGAGACAATAATTAACGAATTATTTTCAGTACAATTCAAAATTAAAAATTATAATAATAATCTAAGGCATAAAGAGTCATTTGATGAGTAATTTGTCCGAATAGATTATACTGGTATAAAAAATTAAAGCCTACAGGTGAAAGTAAAAACATTTAAATCTATACTAATATTATAAAGCTGAAGAGTTTCTATGTTTGTTTTTTGAACGCGCTAATCTCAGGAACTATTGGTCCGCTTTGAAAATTTTTGATTTGATAGCCCACTTATCGTTATCGAGAAAGGCTTATAGGCTATTTATTATCCCCATATTCCTACGGGTACGGGAACCACGCGGCGTAAGCTAGTTTTCTAAATTAACTTGAAAGAAAAATACAATAAATAATTTTTGCTTGAGCCCATTCTTACCTACTTTACCCAAGAAAAAAATAGGGGAGAAAACGCTCTTTATCTTAATGATTTAGAGAATCGTCAACAAAATTTGCTTAAATTTGCGTGCAACCCATAAATATTTTAGTTTAAACAAATTTCCATTTACTTGGGGTTCCACTATAAAGTTGAATTACGTTGTATGCAGGTTTAATTTATTTTAAAGTCAATTGTAAAATTTGTATGTCTATGATTGAGTAATTTTATTAACATCATCGTCGTCATCGTTATCATAATCATCATCATCATCATCATCATCATCATCATCATCATCATCATCATCATCATCATGATCATCATCATCATCATCATCATCATTATGTTAATATACTCGAATGGCTCCCTAAAATCTAAAGTTCCAAAAGATCCTTTGCTTGCTTTTAAGAACATTGGTCATTAGACAATTGAACACCATAGATTTACAAGTAGGCTGGATCAAATGCAGAGCGTAGACGTTGTTGGAAAACACTAATTTTGGTACTAAATTCAAAATATACCACTAACTAAAGCCTTAAGTTTAATTCTGGAAGCATTAGCCTTAGTTACTCCAAGTGAACGAGATATATACGTACCTCGTAGCATTAACCCTAATTGTAATTAGATTTCGTTATAAGTAATTTGGGAGATTCTCCCCGCCGGAGTCTGCGATGGTATAATTAGATACGTCGGTAATTAGACGGCAGACTACAGGAGCACTCGGGTACCGTTCACTTATACCCAGTATCATCCTTTATAAGTCTTGAGATGAAATCTTATTTGCAGCTTCAAAATTTCAAAATTTTAAACGTTCCTTTGTCAGTAAAAGTTATATAACATAATTTTGCAAGACATTTTAATCATGAAAATTGGTTGTCAGGTAAGTCAACTTTTAATATTGTGCTACCAGAAGCTCTTAGCAGATTGTGTAATTAGAAAATTACACACAAGCTCTTAAAGCCACGTCGGTAATTGACGTTTATGAAAATTGGTTGATTTAATTTATTTTTTTAATTTAACATGTAAATGTACTATAGCAAACTGTTTAGTATATTTTTCATTTTGGACTAACTTCTAAATTGAAATTCATATTATCACCTACTAATAGCTACACAGAGTCGTCAAATAATTTAATCTTGTTTTATTGACGTCAAGTAGATATACTCCCGACCGAAATGTTTTTTTTGGGCCACGACGGCCAATCTATTTTTTGGAATTTAGAAGATATTATAGTGCACAGGTGTGTGCGCCAGCACAGGTGCACTCTTTGTTCCCTCACTATCATAGTCCGATATGACGGCAGATCTACACGACCGGTGAATGATCAGGCGCAGGACCAACTGCTTTATGTGCTCTCCTAAGCACGGAGGTGTACCAACACCGCCGATTTCTCAACTCCTGTTATTAACATTTTCTTGTAAGAAAAATCCCAATAACGTATTTTTTCTCATAGTCACGAACAAAATTGTCTGTCATTTTCTGAAGAAAACGACCTTAGATTTGGTATATATCTTATACTAAATTAGAAGTTTTTGCCCATTTTTTAAACAATTCAGTTACACAAAAAGGTATTTTTACGGAGCTCTTTAACCGACGAACATGATTACAACTATTTAACATTGATTCTATAGAGACAGTTTTTATAATCGCATTAGATCGTTGATCATATACTTTGACAGAAAAGTAACGTGTAGCGAGGCAGGTCCTATACAATAATTGGTCTGATTCTGGAACCAATGTCCGTAGCTGAACCAGCCAACTACGGGATCAATGAAGCAGTTAATGACCAATGACCAATACCAATGAGCCAAGTAGATAATGGTAAGGTGAAGCATCAGTCTGCCACTGAGAAACTAATCACATTATACAAAATTGCTAGCAGCTAGCTAATATGCGAAGCGCAGTACGGGGGGACAAAAGCTATTTAGCGAACGAAGCAGAATGGAAAAGAAAACTCAATCAAGCGCACGAGTCGCCGTGATTTCTGGCCCTAACTACGAAAGATATATTGCGGGCCCGGGTCGTCATTAACAGGAACCGCCGCTCTCTGACTCCCGAACGTTTTTGTGAATAACCTTTTGCGCTACTTTTCATACATGCGAGCCTAATTTACCGGCAAACATTTGTTAACACGATTGTTCCTTAATACATAATTAGTTACTTATATATATACGATTATTTCCTTATTAAGTTACGAGGACTATATTCATTCCTATTATGAAGCAATGATGAGGTCAACCAATTGAAGGTGGACTGACGACATCAAGCGAGTCGCAGGGATTCGCTGGTTGCAGATGGCTTAATATCGTGATGTTTGGAGGTCCCTACAAAAGGCCAATGTCCTGCAGTGAACGTCCATCGGCTGATATGATGATGATGATGATGATGATAAGGTCAACGCGCTTTCTGACACATTCGTGTTTGACTCTAAAGGCTTTCCTACACTTCAATACTGTTTAAAAAAAGAAAGAAAACTTTTATGCATTACTAGTCCCTAGACTCGAAACAAAGAATATGATTACCCGTAACCCACCTCAGAGTAACTACAGCACACTAGAAAAAGAAAAATTTAATACAAGCACTTACTTTGCGATCATTATAAATAGTGATTAATTTATTTATTTTCGCGCATTATAACAAAATGAATTAATACTCACTATTACAATTTGGAAAAAGTAGAGTTTTTTTAGAAATTCCTTTTCTGAATAAATATTTTACTCACAGGAAAAAAGATTTCTACAATGTTGTATGTTTAACCTTTTTTTAATTTAAAACATAATAGTCATACTTCGTGGTTGTTCCAAAGCGCCTGAAGGGGTAGATAGCGTTGTAAATGTCAATCTTCGCAGGACCACTGTTCTGGAAACTCTAAGTTAGGACAGGGATTATGAGGGTGAAGATAGGGTTGTTTTATAAAAGACTTGAGTACAAATTACTCGTTTAATTCAAGATCACTTTAAACTAGTGGGTAGGTATTATAGATTTTTTGTATATCTAGTATTAGTTGTTTGTTAAGATATCCTAGTTTTTCCAGTATTTTGCCATATGCCAAGTTTGTCCAGTGGTTAGTCAATATGGTTTTGGGTCACAAGGTCCTTGATTCGAGTCCTGGATAGAGCTATGAAATACTGAGTTTTTTTTCTAGAACTACAAATTTTCAAAGCCAATTTTTGGGCTGGGTTTGGTTGGTAAGTTATACCCCAGTGCCTCGGAAGTTGTGTGTCATTATTATTAACGATTAATATTGATCGTCAGACTCTAAGCCCGCCAACCCGCCTCGGAAAAGCGTGGTGGGTCTAAGCTCTTAGACTCATATCCACTTTGCTGTAAGGAGGGTCACCTAGCCCTGAAGTGGGCTTTTCAAGCATTCTGATAATCATGACCTGAGATAAATAAAAATTTTGTTGCATTTAACTTAAAATAGTACAAACTACTATTAAAATAGCACTTAAAATAGTAATCTACACCTGTGTGTAGCCCGGAATAGCAGCTATTCTCATAATATAATCTAATTACGTGCTCAGAAACCTCTCTTTGCCAGAGTAAGGCAATCATTATTATAATGTTCAAGACTCCGCTAGTCTTTGACTAAGCTCCTTTGAGCGCTGAAAATGTCACCCTCAAAATAGTAAAAGCTTTAAAGTAAAACAAACGGATTGACTTTCAACTATTAGAATTCCAAAAGTATATACAATGTGATTTTAATGTTACAGTTAATTTGTACTTTTTATGATTAATTATTTTTGACATAATTAATAACACAAATGTCTGTCTACCTACCTTCGATTACAGAACTTGTCAGTAGAAAAATACGTCCAATATAAATCTCAGTTATTAAATTATTATGATTATATTATTACAATTCTGAGATATCGCATTATTTTAAGAAAATTTGTAAATAATGACGGCCTCCGTGGTGCAGTGGTATTCGCAGTGGATTTACAAAACGGAGGTCCTGGGTTAGATTCCCGGCGGGGCAGATTGAGATTTTCTTAATGGACGAATTAAGAAAATCTCAATCTGCCCCGCCGGGGATCGATCTGGCTGGTAAGAGGCTTCGGCCGTGGCTAGTTACCACCCTACCGGCAAAGACGTACCGCCAAGCAATTTAGCGTTCCGGTACGATGTCGTGTAGAAACCGAAAGGAGTGTGGATTTTCATCCTCCTAACAAGTAAGCCCGCTTCCATCTTAGTCTGCATCATCACTTACCATCAGGTGAGATTGTAGTCAAGGGCTAACTTGTAAAGAATAAAAAAATATATATCATACTCCCACGTTCATAATTTAGATATTAAATCAGTAGATATTACCGGCACATAAAGGCAACTTGTTTTTAGGTTAATTTTATGTAGATATATGATTGTCATAATGTTGTTGACTAACTTCTAACAGCTTTAAATACAAGGCATGGTTATTTTCTAAAATACAGGCGGATTATTTTTTGGTTTGGTCGTTGTTTGGATTGGTCATGATGATAATGGGAACGTGTTACAAATATAAATAAATTTAAATTTAATTTAAACAAAAACTTCAGCTTCCCACAAACCCACCATGTTTTATGGAAGGATGTTTTTATTTAATTTCCAGGGTTTACTCAGGCACTAGGGCCATTCAAGTGCAAATCTTGATTTATAGCTCGTGCGGGACCACCATCAATTTAGATCGAAAAACCAGATTCACAATTTGATGGACACAAGAGATTTTCGTAACTTTCATGAAAGATGTACTACTATCATAGCATAAATGAATAACCATACGCATGTTTATTGATGACTGCTGGTTTGAGAATCTCTATTTCACCTAGGTATATTATATTCCATATTTTATTTGTCGTCAATGACGGAGTAACTGAGAAATTTGCATTTTATACTCGTTTTAAGATATAAATTATTCTATACTACGGACGCCCGCGACTTCGTCCGCGTGGTTTTTAGTTTTTCACAAATCCCTCGGGACCATGGATTTTTTCGGGATAAAAGTAGCCTATGTGTTAATCCAGGCTATAATATGTCTTAATACCGAAATTCAGCTAATTCGGTTCAGTAGTCGAGGCGTGAAAGAGTAACAAACATTCATATCATCAAAATCATCAGTTTCCGCATACTCGGGAAACCGTGGATTTTTTCGGGATAAAAAGTATGCTATGTGTTAATCCAGAGTAAAATCTATTTCTATTCCAAATATCAGCCAAATCGCTTCATTAGTTTTTCCAGACGCGTTAAAGAGTAAACTTTCGCGATTATTATATTAGCAGGATTGCTCCCAATTGTCATGTCATAGTTTCTTTATGGGCGCCTTCTTGATATAACCCAAAAACTTGGGTTTAAATTTTATTTATTTCTTTTTATTTAGTTAGATGGTATTCACTCATTTAGATTTATATAAAATCTTTGTATTTTTTAAATTTTAAATGATACGGGTACAAGAGTGGACCTGAAATCGACCATCTCCTTTCTTATTTTACTTTTATACATATAACAATCTCAACCCACAATGGGAGCACAATTTAAAATACTGCAATATTTAAGAATAGCCCGGTTGTTGCAAGAAAAAACTTTAACTTTTTACCAGTGCACTCTATCTGCGTCTTCTCGAAACTTTTCCATTTAAACTTTTAAAGAACTTTTTTGATACCACATAAAAAGGCTGTTAGTTTTGTATCTTTAGACTATCAGAAAGAGGCCATGACTGGATAGTAAATTAAACTATAATACAAACCATCTGTATAAAACTCAAATGGACAAATTGCTTGTATATCTACTATAAAAAATTATTACTGGTATATTTATGTTATTACTAGCGGACGCCCGCGACTTCGTCTGCGTGGAATTTGGTTTTCCACAAATCCCTCGGAAACATGGATTTTTCCGGGATAAAAAGTAGCCTATGTGTTAATCCATGCAATAATATATTCCAATACCAAATTCCAGCTAATTTGGTTCAGTAGTTGAGGCGTGAAAGAGTAACAAACATTTTTTATTTGATCATTTTATACTTCAAAATAAACTGTGCAAAAGTGTGTTATACTCGTATTAACAGAAAACGGGGATAATATATAGCATATAGCCTTCCTCGGTTAATGGGCTATCTAACACTGAAAGAATTTTTCAAATCGGATTAGTATCTAGTTTCTGAGATTATCGCGTTCAATCAAACAAACAAACAAACTCTTCAGCTTAATATATATAAAAATATAGATTATTATTTTCATTTTTAAGCCATAGCAAATGGAGACCTGTTCTAATATCAAATCGAGAAACTACAAAAAAAGAGTAACTTACCCGAATAAAAAATTTCAGGACCTCCCGAAACCCAAAGAATTCCCGCCTGTGCGAAGTAAATTTTACACATAAAGTTTACTATTTTTCAAATAAGTAGTATCCTCGATATCCTATCTAATGTTCAATCTTTTGTAAGTTACAAATACAGGAAAGATGCTTGCAACGCGGAACTTTCTTTGACCCGACCATCCGTGAAATGAAATCTCAGGTAATTGGATCCTCAAGAGTTAAGGATCTTAATAATTTTAGATCAGCGCCCCGCTTGAATGTTTTGTGAAAAGCTTTTTCACTTTATCATTTGGTATACTTTTGAATAGTTTAATCTTTTGAAGTTAAACTGTCGGAAACATTTTATAAAAAGAAGTAATTTATGTAGAGTTAACGGAAAATCTTCTAGATTGATGACGAAGACAATATATCTTCTCTCTTTTAATAAATAGAAAATTTATTATAAATAAATTATAAATTATTAAATTTCACGTGTCTCAAACGGTGAGGGATAAAAATCGTGAGGAAACCGTACCTGTGAATTTTCTTAATTCTCTACGTGTGTGAAGTCTGCCAGTCCACATTTGACCAGCATGGTGGACTAAGGCCTAACCCCTTTCATTATGTGATGAGACTTGTGCTTGACAGTGAGCCGCATATGTGTTGCTGATATACCCAAAAAGATGGTAAGGAGTCTTCAAAATAAATAAAAAATTGGAGAATTAATTATTACTATTACAAATGATTCAAGAATGTTAACAAGATTAACCAGTGAACGACAGTCAGCAGTGCTGTGTTTTTAAACAGAGAGGTCCTGGGTTCGATTCCTTGCACGGACCAGTTTAGGATTTAATATTTTCGAAATTGGCTCAGTTGTCTGGTTCGGTAGCAGGCTTCGGTCGTGGCTAGCTACTAGCTACTACCTAGTTACTATCCTAATTTGGGTAGTAGTAGTAACTAAATAAATAGTGATTATAAGATAATATAATTACTTTAGGAAATTTTACTTGCTCGGTTTTTTTTTCATCATCATCATCATATCAGCCGATGGACGTCCACTGCAGGACATAGGCCTTTTGTAGAGACTTCCAAACATCACGATCCTGAGCCGCCTGCATCCGTCTGTTTCTAATAGGTAAAATTATAAGTTTACTTGCTTGTATCTAAGACAAATGTATGTTCACTTAGAAAACTATGTAAGAGAAAACTAAAAGTATGTAAGCACCAATATTTATCTAGCTGTTTTAGACATTATGCTAAATAGCTAAATGGTTTATCTGTTTCTGATTTCGTCTAGGTATTTTAAATTTAATACTCGTAAACTTATTTCAAAATAATTTGTTATATCAAAATAACTTTTAAAGACGACCAATAAATCACTTTATTTTATTAAAATATTTTAATAATTGTTTTGTAACTTGTAAGAACATTAAAGTTTATCGTCTTTCTAAGCTTCTATAACGACGCGCTTAGATAAGTTTCAAAGAGATCCGGATGTCTTCTTAAAGACTTTGCCGTCAAAGTCTTACAATATTTGTTATAATTCAAAGTCGCTTTTCTTGACGAGTTATTTGAGCAAATGTGCCTGTGCCTCTGCTCATGTCAGAAGAGTTTTTTATTCGAGCCCCAGTTAGGTAAAAGTTTTAGTTGGTGATTCTGTGATGTTTGAAGTATTCATCATTATAATTATCATCATCACCAGATGGACGGACCCTATGTCCAGCCCCATGTACAAAATGTACAGAATTCGTATTATAAGTATAGATTCTAGATGTCGCTGTCATCCGTTATGCCACGCTAACGTTTGTTGTTACAAATGGTATAAGTAAAATCTCAAATTGCGAATAAATGTACAGAATTCGACCAGTTTTATTTTAAATATAGAATAGATATAGATTTAATAATTTTTTTGTAACTTGTAAGAACATTAAAGTACAACGTCTTTCTAAGCTTCTATAACGACACGCTTAGATAAGTTTCAAAGAGATCCGGATGTCTTCTCAAAGACTTTGCCGTCAAAGTCTTACAATATTTGTTAATATAATTCAAAGCTTTTCTTGACGAGTTTTTTGAGCAAATCTGCCCATGTCAGAAGAGCCCCAGTTAGTTAAAAGTTTTAGTTGGTGATTCTGTGATGTTTGAAGTATTCATCATTATAATTATCATCATCACCCCAGGAACACCAAATTTTTACGAGTCTTCGAACCCTGGGCAGGCGAGGCCATTGCCACTTCAGCTTCGCGACTCGTTGAGCTATGTCAGTGACTTCGGTTCTTCTACAGATCTCCTCATTTCTTATTTGATCACGCAGATATAATCCGAGCATATCTCGTTTTGTATATTCGTAAGTATATACGGAGTTATGCTTGGAGTTCCGGGTATTGTTTCAGCTTTACATTTTCCATACAAGTTGTATAAGTATACAGATATACTGCATTTTTAATAAAAGATTCTCAATTCGACGCGTATGTTTTTTTTGTGTATATACTGATGATCAGTTTGAAGGCGGTGCTACTTACTAACTAAGTGGAAAGTTCTCATCAATACAAATTAATGAAGCCCAAACAAAAGGTAACTGCTGTAAATCGTTGACGAGTTCCATCGTCTGTGTTTCGGCTCCATCATCAGATCAACTCCAGACCTTCATAAAATTGTAGTGGTATAAATTACCTTATGGAAACACTAACAAACGCACTAGCCGTCTCTACGATTTTCGAAAGTTTTCCTCGATTTCTCCAGGATGCCATCATCAGATCCTGACATGAAAAAAATGGGACCACCCTTCAAAACAAAAAAATATTTTTAAAATCGGTTATTAAATGACGGAATGATCGCTGGACATACATAAAAAAACATACATACAGCCGAACGTAGAACCTCCTCCTTTTTGGAAGTCGGTTAAAAATGCTCCTTGCTTGTTCTTTGAGAGCTGCCATAAAATTATTTTTCTCCTTTTACTTTTGGCTTTTGCAGCGCCAAAATAGCACAATACATTTGCTAATGCTGTATTGATTGAACGAAATAGTTCCAGTTTGAATGGTATTGGATATTTTTGTGTTACTCCCATTAAAGTTTGATGTTTTAACTAAATAGTAGGTGGATTGAATATTATTTAAGCTCCAATTTATTTAATACTCCTTTACGAAGTATCATAATCTCACCCTTCAGGTTTCTCTTCCGTCGCCAAGAGTCTGATTGACGTTTCAGTAGACGTTCTACGTCCAAACACGCCCGTCTCACTGTAACCCGTAATTATGTAAAGTCAATTAAGAACCGATTTTAATCACTGAAATTGGTGTGAATTAAGCAAACACTTCTCCGTAAGTCAGGTGAAACAAGTATTTGATGTTTTTGATTAAATTACTTTAATTTACGGAAGTTAATGTTTACTGACATTTTTGTCGTAAACATTTTCACATAATATTGGCTAACTTTCTTACTATGCTTTTCTTTCTTCTAAGATTTTTTTTAGTAAAAATTCTCAGCCCAGAGTTGGGATATTGGTGCTGTTAGATCCTTGCGCTTTGAAGCCACGTTAATCCGTCAGTTCTAGTTAATATCCGATAGTGACCATTAGAGAGTTAAAAATTGTCACCTTAAACCCTATGTGGGTATTGATACAATGAAAATAGTTCTTCAAGTCTAATTTAAGTTGCTCATTTCTATGTTGACAATTTCTGTAATTTATATACATATTTTGCTATTATGTTAGAAACCCTGCAAATTCATGTCCCAACACTAGACATAAAACACAAATATAATCCAGATAAACAAAATACTGATCAAAATAACTAGGGAAATATAAATACGATTAAATATCACGTGATTACTGTCGTATGACCGACTAGTTTTTAATACGAAAAAAAATTCGCGATACGAGTGATAAAATCTTTAGACGCAAAAGGATTGAATTCTTACGTGGACATGGTATCGGAAGACTAGATCACTTTGTGAAATGGCTTTGTACTCGGAGATTGTGTGTGCGAAGAATCTGTCTAGACTGTCTAGATCATCATCGTATCAGCCGATGGACGTCCACTGCAGGGCAAAGTCCTTTTGTCAGGACTTCCAAACATCACGATCGTGAACCGCCTGCATCCAGCGAAATCTTGCTACTCGCTTGATGTCATCTGGCCACCTGGTGGGGGGTCGACCAACACTGCGTTTTCTAATGCGGGGTCGCCATTCCAGCACCTTAGCACCCTAACATCCATTGGCTCTTCGAAGTCTGTTCCCCGCCCATTTCCACTTTAGCTTCGCGACTTGTTAAGCTATGTCGGTGATTTTGGTTCTTCTGCGGATCTCCTCATTTCAGATTCGATCACGCAGAGATACTCCAGATCAGCAAAGAACAATAGCAAGTAAAAAGATCTTATATTTTCAATGTGTAACACAGAATGACTAGTAAAATCTGCGTTCCGTGACTACCCAACCTTATTGTGAAGTATGTGGACGTATTTACTTAGGTACGCAACTTCGTACTAGTGACATTCTGTTATAAATATCTCGCGGGAAACTTGTGATTACCCGGAAAAAAATAGTAATCTGTTATTCCATGGCATAGAATAAAGAATGATACATATTGAGTCTTTACAAGTAGCGCGGTAAGGGAGGTGAAACCGATAAAAAAATAAACGTCACGCCTCTCCTTGCCAAACTTTTTTTATAATTTGTATTTAAAGATTTAACATTAACAACAATTTAGGAAATTGATGTTATAATAGACTAATAATCAAATTACCTTTAAAAAAATTACTCTATCTTATTTTTTTTAGTTTCTGTGAACAGTTTTTAAGAAATTTAAAAACGCGTGCGACGCTTTGTGTCGTACTGACTCTAGAGTGTATTAGTTTTTGAATTTGAATTTCGGAATGCCGTTTGCGCTCTATCTGCCTGTTATTTTTTAATCTGTGTTCCATGGTATAATCATTCATTTCCCATTCCTAATTTTAGTAAAATCGGACCAGTGTTTGAATGAGTAACAACCATTTATTTACTTACAAACCCACAAACATTTGCTTTTATTGCAATTTGACTGTGATAAAATAATTTTGAATTTGAATAACCATATTGACTCCAAACTTCTAAGCAAGCGTGGTAGATTTTTTAAAATATTTTTATTTTATTTTATTCTCCTGTAATACTCCGTAACGTACTTAAGTGATATTTTATAGGAGACACAAAGTTGGCAAACAAGCTCAACGTACCGATAGAAGATCATAGTATGTTAAAACTTTGTTGTGCAATTGGGGCGCTCAGCTCGCCATTACCGGATCACTGGGGCTGGCTATTAGGCTACCAGACTTCGAAACTAGTTACCTCTAATCTCATATTGTTAAACGTAAGCTAAATAGCGCAAGACTAACTAGCAACGAATGTGTTACGAAAATACGTGAAGATTAATGAATAATTGATTTATTTTGCTACTCTCTGCGAAAAACTGATGAACCTAAGTGGCAATACGCAAACCAAACAGAGGCCTTAATAGCTTTACAGTAAAAATCCGGATTCGATACAGAGACGTTACAAGTTCGATCCTCGCCCGTTGGACGAAGATATTATTTTTATATACACTCCGAACAATCTATCCGACTAATTGTAGGTAATTGGTAATATTTAAGAAATATGGCAAACTAGCGGACGCTTGCGACTTTTTCCGCGTGGAATTTAGTTTTTCACCAATCCCTCGGAAACCATGGATTTTTCCGGGATTAAAAGTAGCCTATGTGTTAATACACGCTATAATATGTCTCAATACCAAATTTCAGCTAATTTGGTTAAGTAGTCAAGGCGTGAAAGAGTAACAAACATTCATATCATCAAAATCATCAGTTTTCGCATATCTCGGGAAACGCATTTTTCGGGATAAAAAGTAGCTTATGTGTTAATCCAGAGTAAAATCTATTTCCATTCCAAATTTCAGCTTCAGTCGTAGCAGCGTTAAAGAGTAACAAACATCCAAACATCCATACAAATTTTCGCGTTTATAATATTAGTAGGATAACTACTTTAAAATAAAATAACAAAAATCTTCCACGTTAGTTTCATTGTGAAACTCGAAAAATGCAAATTTAAATTAATCATTGGAGACTCAATATTATATATGTTTTCAGAATGTTCTGTTATGGAACAAATATTGTTAATCATGAAGGATTTGTATGAGGAACAATTTAAATAAGCTGTAAAATACTTGCAATTTGATGTAAGTATAGAGAAACTAAGTTATTTGAAGTAGCACAAGCGGGGGAGCGAAGGTAAAAAATATATAAAACAATGTTTCCTCTTTTATCAAAGCTAAGCTATAAATATAACAGCTACTCTTTTATAATTATAGCTTACGTAGTTATTTGATCCTAATAAAAATGTATCATGTATTAAGAGGTTTTACTAAGTTGACAATTAATAATAATTAAATTTTTGCTTGTTTATTCAAAGCCTTACTGGAACGAAAATAGGGATGATGACAGTTTTTTAAATCCTACTAATATAATAAACGCGAAAGTTTGTATAGATGTTTGTATGGATGTTTGAATGTTTATTTGGATGTTTGTTACTCTTTAACGCTGTTACTGCGATTTAGCTGAAATTTGAAATGGAAATAGATTTTACTCAGGATTAACACATAGGCTACTTTTATCCCGAAAAAATCCACAGTTTCCCGAGATTTGCGAAAAATGATGATTTTGATGATATGAATGTTTGTTACTCTTTCACGCCTTGACTTCTGAACCGAATTAGCTGAAATTTGGTATTGAGATATATTATAGCATGGATTAACACATAGGCTACTTTTTATTCCGGAAATATGGTATGCTAATAGTGAAGCAATTTTGTAAAAGTAACAGGGTATCTTCGATCATTACTTTCTCTTGTTGGGTTGCTCCCTATCGATATTTAAAAAATCTCGAGTCATGTAATTCTTTTAGTCATATTTCCTATATTTCTTGACAACTTCAATAATACTATATTAGACAACTTCAATGAAAACATGCATATCATCCGCTACGCGTTTAGTCTTGTGGAACACCAGCCTTACATCGGTACTTGTAGAGTTGCAAGAATACGCCGCGGTACTCCAGTAAGAGGCAAGTTTTAATAATGTAGGGCGGTTGGCTGCCGTTTCCTTCCATTCATCTCTCCCCTTTCCGGTTGGCGCAATTAAAACGACGCCTTGTTCCGGCACTTATAAAACTTCGAAAGTATAGGTAGCGACAGCTTTTAATAAAACAGTTTTTGTATGACACAATAACTGATGTTGTATGAATTATTTTTTCAAGTTTTATTTAACTTGTTCTGTTAGTTGTTGTTAACTTAGATTAGAAGCAAAATTCGGTATACTTGTGTACTTCTTCTTCTTTTGGTGCATTAATTGATTTTAGGAGCTGGACATTAGATTCCCAAGGTGGTCATATGAACTCCCGAAAAATTCATAGTTCGTGCAGGATTTGTGAAAAACTAAATTAAATACATCATCGAGGAATTATTGTTTTACAACATTATGGTCTAATTTTATTCGTAGCTCTATTTTTTTTTTGCAAGTTAGCTCTTGACTACAATCTTACCTGATGGTAAGTGATGATGCAATCTAAGGTGGAAGCGGGTTAACTTGGTAGGAGGAGGATGAAAATCCACACTCCTTTCGGTTTCTACACGACATCGTACCGGAACGCTTAATCGCTTGGCGGTACTTCTTTGTCGGTAGGGTGGTAACTAGCCACGGCCGAAGCCTCCCACCAGCCAAAAAAATTCTTAAAATATTTTTCGAATATTATTTTTAAGTTATCCACCACGGTGCTTACATGCGGGTTAGTGGGCAGTAGATAATATTTGACTATATATCGATGACTATCAAAATATTATGTTAATGATAATAACAGGGACATACAGATTAAAGTGCCTAGGTGCGAATGTATAAGGATCATCATCAATGTCATTATCAGACGATGGACGTCCACTGCTGGACATAGGCCATGTTGCATGGCATTCCAAGCACAACAGTATCGAGCCGCCAGCATCCAGCGGCTTATTGCAATCCGCTTGATATCGTCGGCCCACCTATTGGGGGTCGACCCACACTGCGCTTTCCGGTGCGGTGTCGTCATTGCAAGACCTTAGAACCACCCCAACGTCCATCGGCTCTTGAAACTATGTGGCCTGCCCACTTCAGTTTTACGTCTTGCTGAAACGAGGGCCACCAACTTTCCAATTCTGGGCTGAGAATTTGTACTGAAAATTTCTAAGGCGAAAGAAAAGCTCACATTCTTATAGACCAACAACCCAGGACTCGAACCCAGGACCCTTAGATTCGAAGCCAACTACTGGACCATCGAGGCATTATTGTTTTACAACATTACGGTCTAATTTTATTCGTAGCTCTCTTATTTTTTTTTCTTTATTATTACAAGTTAGCCCTTGACTACAATCTCACCTGATGGTAAGTGATGATGCAATCTAAGATGGAAGCAGGCTAACTTGTTAGGAGGAGGATGAAAATCCACACCCCTTTCGGTTTCTACACGAAATCGCACCGTAACGCTAAATCACGTCTTTGCCGGTAGGGCGGTAACTAGTCACGGACGTAGCCTCCTACCAGCCAGACCTGGACCAATTAAGAAAATCTCAATCGGTCCAGCCGGGGATCGAACCTAGGACTTCCAACTTGTAAATCCACCGTGCATACCACAGCGCCACGGAGGCCGTCGAAACAATCGACAGACATAGTGTAAAAAATAGTACTAGTAAATTAACTTCTGAATATAACAAACGCTGTAGATAACTGAACGTTCAGTTAAAGACAAAGCAACACAATACAAAGCTATTTCGGTCGAGTCAGTCGAATCTCTTGGGCACTGCGGTTTGCATTCTCAATACTACGCCTCAAGAGTGTGTTTGCTTAGCGACTCGCTTGTTGCTACAGACGGACAATGAATGTTTAATCACGGTCCCATATCCTCGGGAACTTACGACTACGTACATAAAACATTACCGCGTGTCATTGCATTGTTTTGGCTGTTTGTTTATTGAATAGAAACAGGCGTTATTTTGCAGAACAATAAACAGGCATTATTTTGACGGCCCCCGTGTCGCAGTAGTATGCGCGGTGGACTTACAAGACGTAGGTCCTGGGTTCGATCCCTGGCTGGACCGATTGAGATTTTAACTGGTCCACCCTACCGGCAAAAACGTACCTACCGCCAAGCGATTTAGCGTTTCGGTACGATGCCGTGTAGAAAGGGGTGTGGATTTTCATCCTCCTCCTAACAAGTCAGCCCGCTTCCATCTTAGATTGCATCATCACTTACCATCAGGTGAGATTGTAGTCAAGGGCTAATTTGTAAAAAAAAAGAAAAATTATAATTTACTGAGCTACTTTTTCGAGATAAAAATGTATTGCACAACAACCTCGCAGAAATCGGCACCGCTACATCGTCGATATTCCTCGGACGCTCACTAAGCGGTTTAGTTCATCTTTCCTAATACGCACTGCAAAGAAGTGGAATGCTCTTTCAGCTTCCGTTCTCCCCGCCATCGATAATATGGATCATCATCATCATTAACAGCCGATGGACGTCCACTGCTGGACAAAGGCCTCTTGCATGGTCTTCCAAACAAAACGGTCTCGAGCCGCGAGCATCCAGCTGCTTCTTGCAACCAGCTTGATATCCTCGGTCCACCTAGTGGGGGGTCAAACGGTGAAGGAAAACATCGTGAGGAAACCAGCGCCATACCAGAGAATTTTCTTAGTTTTCTGCGTATGTGAAGTCTGCCAATCCGCATTGGGCCACCGTGGTGGACTATTGGCTTAACCCCTCTGATTCTGAGAGAAGACTCGACCTCAGCATTTGTACCTAGAATGGTTTTGTCGGATGTAGATGACGTCAAATTTCGTGGAGACAAATAGAATGAGAGCCAGACTAACCTCATTTTTTTTTAAATATATAAAAATACACGAATACTTAGATGTTTGAGGGTCAGGACCCTTGAAACCTGTTATGTTCCTCAGCCACCACAGTCAAACTACATATTTGTCTACTTACCTATTTATAGCACGAGTATTAGCTCGCAAACTTGTAGTCATAAAATAAAGTACGTCTGGTTATATTCTATTATTTAAAAAGTAAGTAAATTTTTATTAGCTGTATTTATTATTTTCTAATAATCTATAAACGAAGTATCAAACGGCCTACGTACGTCTGACAAAGAACAAACTATTTTTGTGATTTTGACGACCTCCATGGCGTAGTGGTATGCGCGGTGGATTTTACAAAAAGGAGGTCCTGGGTTCGATCCCCGGCTGGGCAGTTTGAGATTTTCTTAATTTGTCCAGGTCTGGCTGGTGGGAGGCTACGGCCGTGGCTAGTTACCACCCTACCGGCAAAGACGTACCGCTAAGCGATTTAGCGTTCCGGTACGATGCCGTGTAGAAACCGAAAGGGGTGTGGATTTTCATCCTCCTCCGAACAAGTTAGCCCGCCTCCATCTTAGACTGCATCATCACTTACTACAAGTTAGCCCTTGACTACAATCTCACCTGATGGTAGGTGAGATTGTAGTCAAGGGCTAACTTGTAAAGAATAAAAAAAAAAAAAAAAAAGACTTTAATTATTGAAATCAGAAATATAAGTAAAATACCACAACTGCCATTAAAATAAAATTACTGTCAGATGTTTTAGCAACTTAGTGAGAAATACAAAATCTTTCAATTTGTTAGAGAGCTTGTAATCCTAAAAACGTCTGTTCCTAATTTCTTTTCCGATGTTGAAAGCGTCATCATTCATTTGCAACAACATTCAGAACAAGAATACTATGGGCTTTGACAAAAACTTTTGGCAATTTCCGTACTCGAAGTGGAGTTTTTTGTGATTCCTACTTTGTCGTTAAACCCCGGGGAGGAAAAATCTTTGCTCAGTCTTTAGAGTGGTAAGACGACAAATTAAATGACTGTATAAATTGACTTTGAGACTATGGTTTATCTATAAATTATATTTGTTCTTTATATTATATTTGTAATGGTTTGTAAGATAAAAAAATATGTAAATCTTCTTCTTTCCAAATTAACGAGTTAATAACGTATACATTTTTATTTATTGTTTTTTTTATAATTAATTAAAAAAAATTTTTTTATAATTATATTTTTTTGATTTTGATGATTTTATAATTTTTTTTATTTATCATACTAATATTATAAAGGCGAAAGTTTGTGTGTAAGTGTGTAAGTGTGATAGTGTGTAAGTGTGTAAGTATGTTTGTTCCTCTTTTACGCTGCGGCTACTGAAGCGATTTGGCTGAAATTTGGAATGGAAATAGATTCTACTCTGGATTAACACATAGGCTACTTTTCATCCCGGAAAAATCCATGGTTCCCGTGGAATTGGTGAAAAACGATGTCACGGGCGTCCGCTAGTTGAAAAATAAATGTTAGGCTTAAAATGACGGACATAATTTAGCAAATAATAATAAAATAATAAATTTAGCAAATGTTGTAAATGTACCTATTTAATAAATAAATCTATTTTTATTGTAAGTAATTTATAAAAAAAGTGCCTTCAAAGTTTCAACAAACAATATAATACTTTTAAAATTAATTCAATAAAAAAAAAAAAATATTTTAATACCATCCATAACTGCAGTGGAAAAATTAAAGCACCATTTTTATCATGAAATAACTTTCCTGGAGCTTCATACACGCTTTTCGAAATAAATGTGGCGCTCGCGAGATAAAAGCATTATTATAATGCTCTAAAAGATGAAATTTTTCATTTAGTGGCTACGCGAACCGGCGGATCGTGATGCCGTCAGTGTTTACGTGCCTTGCACCAAATATACGGCGGCTTTATTGTTCCTACCTTACATAAATTATTATCTAACGTAATGTATTTTTAAACGAGCAATTCTTGTAATGTTACTATAAAAGCTTGTATATATTTGTATTTATTATAGGACTAAACATGTCGTACAAAGGTTATGATTCACAACACTTGTCAGGACAACTTAATTAACAAATCAAACTATAACCAAAATAAGACCCTAGAATGGCAGAGAATGTCCTTGAGTGGAGTCACGCACTTGTGAACGATGTATGTAAGGTTAAAGGATCCTTTGACTGATATCAAACACTCCCCTTTTCCACTCAAGTCACTCTCCCCGTCTATCCCAAGTAACCCATAAAGAATTACACAATAAGAGATGTGGACGGCTCGAACGCCACGAGCAGACTGAGGCCAATACGAGATCGAGCGACGTCATATCCGTCACAGACTACTATTTCCAACACTAAACGGCGATAACATATTGTAGGCTTACCGAATTTGGCGGTTTATCCTATCCTACTAATACTATAAAGGCAAAAGTTTGTGTGTAAGTGTGTAAGTATGTTTGTTCCTCTTTTACGTTGAGGCTACTAAAGCGATTTGGCTGAAATTTGAAATTTAAGTAGATTTTACTTTGGATTAACACATAGGCTACTTTTAATCCCGGATAAATCCACGGTTCCCGCGGGATTTGTGAAAAACTGAATTCCACGTGGACGAAGTTGCGGGCGTCCGCTAGTAGTAATATATTATAGTGTTAGGAGAATTCTGAGATGACATTTTCAAAGTAGGGATAAAAGGTGGTGGAAGTGCGCCGACAAGGCTATATTAGTGGCTACGCGCTTCATTCGAGACGATTTTCGTATAGCGATAACAAGTATGATCAAAACCCCATTTGAGCTTGAGAATTTGTTATAATTTGTTGTAATACTCAGCTAAAATTATTAACGAGTTAGACCTTTGATTTTGTTTACATTCTTATTACAAGCTACATGTGTGTGTAAATAAATTATTTGTATGTCGTTGTTTTTATTTAACCCGACTGGTTCCTAAAAATAGATAAAGATATGAGCCGTGATAGCCCAGTGGATATGAACTATGCCTCCGATTCTGGAGGGTGTGGGTTAGAGTCCGGTCCGGAGCATGCACCTCCAACTTTTCAGTTGTGTGCATTTTAAGAAATTTAATAGCACGTGTCTCAAACGGTGAAGGAAAAAAATGTGAGGAAACCTACCTTATCAGAGAATTTTCTTAATTCTCTGCGTGTGTGAAGTCTGCCAATCCGCATTGCACTATCCGTGGTTGTCTAGGCCCAAACCCTCTCAATTTGATGCGAATTGTCCCACCTTTTTCGAAATTATGAAATATAAATATTTATAATATCATCATTATCAACCCATATTCGGCTCACTGCTGAGCTCGAATCTTCTCTCAGAATGAGGGGGGAACACGCTGGCCCAATGCGAATTGGCAGACTTCACACACATAGTGATTTAAGAAACGAAAGAAAATCACGTGTGAAACACGTGATATTTAATTTCTTAAAATACACACAACTGCAAAATTGGAGGTGCGTGATTGGAGGCGGAGGTCATATCCACTGGGCTATTACGGCTCTATAGAGTAGAGCTATATAGGCTTTCATTGTGTTGGATACAGTGCACTGTGTCATAAGCTCGGTCATATATCATTAGTTACAGATCGAAATTACCTTTGGTAATTAAAGTTTGCAGGAAAGCTTTAGTATCGGATGTGATTGCCGGGAACTACTTAATTACGAGCCGAGATGATCCCGGGGGAAGAGATCGCAGACCTCGGTTTGCGAGTGTTTTCGAAGATTTACTGCTCTTGACCCCACTTGATCTAAGTCTCCAATGCCCATATCAAGCAGCGTGTAATTACAGATCTCAATCAATTATGTTGTGATGTTTAAATGGTATTGTTCTATCCGTTTAAGAACTTGGAATTAGTTATTTGTTTTACTTCATTTTGTGTCGTCGTCAAAGGTTACAAAGAAGGGAAGGTTACGCGGCAATAGCTTGACCCGGACCACGCGTTTGTTAGAAAGCGCCCGAAGGCTAGAAGATGTGGAATAGAACTACCCTAACAGTCTTCTGTGAGTCTAAGACCTCGGCTTAAAGGATCAGGCTGATAAGGCTTTGAGAGATCAGTCCGTGTAAGTTGAGGTTGGAATTTGTGTCCAGGTCAGCCGAGGTAAGAAATCGGACACCCTCGACGAAGACGCTATGTTAGGATAACTTTCTAGAAACACTGTTAAATATAGATTTTTAAGAGCCTTTGGTATAAAGGGTTGCTACAAAGCTGTCTTTTTATGGAGGTAATATTAAATTATAACGCTTTTTACTTGGACTTTCAAAGGACCTTCGAAACTTGCTACCTGCCATGGCCACCATGGTCCAAATTCCATAATTGCCAACTATAAAGTTGAAGCATGAGCTGATACTTTACAAAACTTTAAATTTTTATAAAATCTGGCTTTTAGACCATTAGATTTGCATTTGAAAAGCAAGGGGAAACTTTTATTGCATAGAGGTAAAGTAAGAAAAATTGTTACAAATTTTACCAATTAACCAGCTTTAAGCATAGAGATATTTCTTTTTAAAACACGCAGTGAAAAAATGGATTAAACATAAGCTTGTCTTTGAATTTTTCTTTATTTACGATGTCAATTAAAACCACGATTTTCATTCATGAGGCTTAAATTTTATTTCCCGTTAAGAGAAAAGAAAACATTTGAAATGCAAAATGGAACGCCTTATACCAATGTTCATTTTATATTTTCACCTCGTTTTCATTTGCAATGGAAATATATTAATATTGAACGATTTGAATATACAATTAAATATACGAATGATTTGAATATACAACGTTTATTAAAGTGGCTGTAGACACGAATATTTGATAAAAAAATATTTAGCGAATAGCGACTATGATTCTCATATGATAAGTTAGCACTTGGAATTTATTACGTGCCTTTTGTGACTTTAGAAAAGAAATCACGTCTCTAGGACGTTTACGTCTTTCTTCACCCTCGTCAAAAGTAAACGTGTTATAAAGCAATTAACAAATTTCCATTTGCGGCAATTCTTTTTCCATTTACAGTATTTTCTTCGAGATAAGTGGTCTTAGGAATAACACAAAGTCGACGACTTTGTAAAATTTTACTCAGTTCCGTTATTCAGCCTAATGGAATCATCGGAAAATGTTTATTAACCGACTTCCAAAGGAGGAGGTTCTACGTTCGGCTGTATGTAAGTTTTTTTTTCAATAATACGAGTTGAACTGAAAGAGACTAATGAAAGAAAAAAAACTTTTTATTTCAATCAACAATTAATAAAAGAAAACAATTCCGAGAGGAATTGAAATGAAATGAAATGATATGAAATGAAATGAAATTTTATTCGTTTTATAAACATTACATTACATAGTAGGGCTGAGACCTTCTTTTAAGTGAAAACCTGTGTCAGAAGGTCTCAAAAGGAATTAGATTTTTAGGACAGTTTTTTCAGCTTTTACCTCATTTTTATTAATACGGAACATCGGAAATAATTTGTTAATTAACAGTTATCTAACTCATTCATAACTTGAGGTTTTTTCTGGTGGTTATATTTTATTCTTTCAAGTGTCAAGATTATACACTATATTTTTTTAATCAATATATTTTAGGGTGGCCGCCCACTTACAATTTTTAGTTGACCGACTATCGAACAACTAAATTGCATACGCTTAAAATTTAGTTGGACCACTTTTTAATTTGTATATATAATCGAAAGTGAATCGCAACTCTGATACGATCGGTGTCCAATTTTTTAGTAGGACAATTTAGTTGGAGAAGATGTGCAGGCTAATATATATCGATATACTTACCTGTTAGTATAATCTGCGATTTAGTCGGTAATTATATTTATAAGTGAGCATGAGCTCTTAATGCACAATGTCGTCATATCGGGTCGAATGAGCTACCACAAGTATTTTTATTCGCGGTATCAGTATCTAACAGTTTCCAAAATGTTGACTAGACTATTGAAGGAATAGCTAATACCGAATAGGGACCTATTTGACTAATATAATACTCACTTCTACCATAAACTTTTTGCTTAGTTGGAGGGAAGAGGAAAATTTTGGTCAGGTTTAAAAACATGACTATACAGAGGTGTATTTTGAGAAAATCTAATAGATTTTAGAGAGTTTTCAGGTTCTCGCAGAAAATAGCAAATAAATCTATTTTAGATCACTCAATTAAACAGTTGGGTAAAAATAATGCACACCTTCATTTTGATATCACCTAAAAGTTGTCTCAAAAGTCTCTTAAAATCTCGTGTCTGAGGCGTATTTCAAGGTTACAAATGTAAAAAGGACTAGATAATTATAATAAATTATTTTATTTTTAACCGAAAAAGCTGAAACCGGTAAGTGGCTTAAGTATGCCTCTCTGACAGATAGTTACATATTTGTACCTTTTGCCGTGGAGGCCCTTGTGGGCCATGGAGTCGCAGTGCCAAAAAAAATTACCGAATCATTTTACCGCGTCTAGTTGCCTCGACTGGTGACAGAAGGGCTGGCTCATTTTATGCGCAAAGGATCAGCCTGGCTGTCCAGCGCGGAAATGCAGCCAGTATTCTTGCCACCATTCCATGTTGGCATGATTTGTATAGTTATTAGGATAAGTTAGCTTAAGTTCCTTAATGTATTCGTTCTCAATAAAAAAAATAACTAACAACGTAAACTTATTATTTGGAAATTAATAGATTTTTCCAACAAAATTTTGTAAATATTTATATTCATACTCCATTAGTAGGTAGGTAAAATCTTAAAGTACCACCTGAAAACGTAAACCAGCTAACGGAGACAAAATAGGCGCTTAAACTGTGAACATAAATTTCGAAAGTTTACCAATTTGCATTAAACTAACTAAAAGTTTTGACCATCAGTCACATTAAGAAGAACCGAAGCTGTTTTAAATGATGTACGGTCGAGTTTCGATATTATGAGCGATATTGGAAGGTTTTACCGTGAGTCTTAATATCTTAGGTTGACACATCACATCAGTTACACTATTTATTTACTTATTATTTATTTGTGTAGGTAAGTACTATATAATATTTAAAAAGTTGAAAAACCCCCAAAGGTATACATATAAATTAATCAATTACACTCTTGATCAAGTCATCAATATTCTCTTTCATTGCGCTTTCATTTGAGACCCCATTCGAGTATATTTGCAGACATTCGGTTATTCTTCCCCACTTTTACCTCCCACAACTTTTAAACGGATTAACCGATTTCCATGAAACATGTCTAAGAACACTCGTACATAAGTCATCTTTCATAAAAAATAAACTAAATTGAAATCGCTTCATCCGTTCGGGAGCTATGGTGCTACATACGACAGACAGACAGACAAGTAAAACTTATAACAGCCCTCTTTTTATGTCGGGGGTTAAAAAAAAACAAATTTATACTACTACAAAATGTTTTAGACTTTGTCCGAGTGAAATATATTCGAACTTTTAGATGACAATTAAAAGTAGCTTCCAATATACCTAAACACGAATTTTCAAAAGTTTTCACTGTGACTATAGCGCTTTATAAATTGTGTATACAGAAAAACAAATTTTTACGACACTCCCGAGAGATCGACAAGAACAGAACGGACTTTGGTGTTTGCGTGAAATTAATTATCCAATAAAGAGGAATAGGACCAATGTGCAATAAAAATTTTATCGAAACAATATAAAGTCCCTATTACATTTGTATATTAACGCCGACGCCTCTTGTTTTACGACCGATATAAAGTTCGAAAGGTACTACGCGTTATTCACCGTGTACGTGTATTTGCTACCTTTCAAAGTTTGACAGTTGAAAAAATGAGGAAGCCTAATTTTGAGGAGCCTAAAGTTATGTTAGCATTAATATAATATTTTTAAGCTATACACTTTCGATACCAATTACTCTCAGACTCAGAGTGAAGGGGGTTTCACCCGCGTGGTTGCCGTTCCCGTAGGAATACAGGGATAGTATATAGCCTATAGCCTTCCTCGATAAATGGGCTATCTAACACTGAAAGAATTTTTCAAATCGGACCAGTAGTTCCAGAGATTAGCGCGTTCAATCAAACAAACAAACAAACTCTTCAGCTTTATAATATTAGTATAGATTATATAGCAAAGCATGCTCACTTAAGTTAATGTGTGATGTATACTTTTTAGACGACTTTCAAAAGAAGGAAATTCACAATAAACTCAGAACTAAAATTATGCCAATCTTAAAAAAATGGGCACAATTTGCTCGACTTCAATGTTTTCGTATGGAGAAACCATATACCTAATACTTTGTTGGCTGGGAACTTAATTTTTCGGACATCTTTTGCACATAAAACTGTAGTGTATATGTGAGGCCAAACAAGGCGGTTATTCGACGCCTGGCGTTTAATAAAGGTCGGTCAATCGTCACTTCTAAATGGGCCCTAAAGCTTACGAGTAGCCCTGTGGTGGTAATTCGTGATGCCCTTGCAATAACAACCAACTGACGGTGACGCCTTATAGCCGTAAAATTACGTTTTCCCTCGCAGTAAATAACTTGGTAGATACTATATATTGATAAAGTTCTCGACGTACTTATATTATGTTTACTAGTTTCCCGCGACTTCATCCATGTACTATTTATGAATCTTTAAAAAAAGTCTATTTTTTTAAACTGGCCTCTTTGCTCTCTCTCTACTCTGCTCGTGCTCACTGTTAAGTATGAGTCTCTGCCTCTGAAAATGAGAGGGGTTAGGCTAATTGCTCACCACATTGGCCCAATGTGGATTGGCAGACAGGCAGGTAGGCAGGGTTCCTCACGATGTTTTTTCTTCACCGTTTGAGAGACACGTAATATTTAATTTCTTAAAATTTATACTCAATAGTAATGGACCATTAGAAAGGTTTATAATGATTGCTATAATACTTGATAATCTTATAGATAAATTATAAATCGATACACACGTTATAACTACCCGCGTTTCACGGTAATTGGTTCCCGCTGCTCCGGGGCGTTTACTCAACCCGAAATGTATTTCGTTATTACAGAATTAGTTCACCACATCCACTTGACTTATGTTAATTACATTTGGGACCATTTTCCGTTGCTCCCGTATACATATACATCTGTTTTATGGACCGAGAATCTGTAGTAGTCAGACATACTTCATTTTAGGAAGGCTGAAAGTTTGTCAATGTTTGCTCCTACCAAAGGTAAGTTACCGTACTTACCGTTAGCATAGGCTGACAATCCTAATTCCGTAATTGACTACCGAGCCAATTATGAAATTAGGACTGTAAGAAGGGTCCAGACCCTCAATCGTCAAGAATAAAGCCAATAGTCGATATTAATTTATTTCAATAAGACGTGGTTTACAAGCACTTTCGAAACGTCAGGTATTACTATTATAAGAAACTGGTGATAATAATAACTTGAAAACCTCAAATTAACGTTACAAAGGATCCAAACACGCCTTGGACAGAGAAATCCCACAATAAGCACAGTCAGGTTTTTCTTATTTACTTTATCACCATATAACAATAGGTATATAAGTAGCCATGTAATGTGTACATTTAATTTCCTAGCTATTTTCTCGTTTATATAGTTTTTAACGCAAAGCATATTTTTTCTTTAGCATAATATAAACAATCATGTTTCCAATTGCCAGTTACTTCCAAATACACTGTGAAAGATTTTTTAAAGATAAGTAAAGGTCTCTAGCGAAAGGTTGGCACGAAGCTAACGGTTTGGCGATTGGAGATGATTCATCATAAAAAAATAAATATTTTTCTCTGTTTCATAATATCCTGTAGAAAATATAAAAAAAAATTGAGTTTTTACTTGGAGCCTTGGAAACTGCTACTGTGCAAAATATTGGTATTTTAAAAGATATCTTATAAGAAGGCTCAGAGTCACACAACGGGCGATGGAACTTGGATGGATGGCACTCCCATGATATGCGGGCGACGATTGGAAAGACTGTGCGGGTGTGAAATCGTGCGTGCGGGGAAGTGAGGTGCATCAATCGTCGGTTTTTCATTCATCGCTACACGCCAACCCAGCCCGCGCGGCCTATCGGGAGTGTTGCGAACTAAGTTGCCAAACTATAACAGCCTTCTTTAAAGTAGATCTGGCTATCGCAGGCTGTCGGTCTATTATGCTCATACTACGTCGCCGGTATAACTAACAACCTACCTACGTTTTATATTCAGCTGTGTTCGCGGAATGAGATTGGCGTTGCGGTGGTTTTGCAATTAATTAAATAGCTTTAATCACGTTTCCCTTCTCTACAGTGTAACTTCAAACACAGATTTTTATCATAATAATTATTATTTAAAGAGTATGCGTAGGTATAGTAGCTTAGTTGTGACAGCGTCGATTATGTTGATTAAGCTTGAATATAGATGGGTGTCCGCCTTTAAAGATTTTTTTTTTGTCGTTTCTTAGAGTTTGGCTAATGAAACTAGAAAAAGAAATCGCCCACCAAATTAAAAAAAATCGGAGTAAATTCTGAAAACTATAGTGCAAATATTAGAATAACAGAGTTTAATACTTATTTATACGTAGTAATGTACTCACAAACAAAAAAATCAACTTAAACAATAATTATGAAAACGCATGTTTTTTTTAATTTGTTAAAATGATTTTTTTAATTTGTGAATTGAATTTTAAAGTGACATTTATGAATTTACATCTAATTACGTTAAAAGATTTTTGTTGGATTTAGATTTATTATTTATTTATTTTAAAAACATCTAGACAATATTAGTCTTTTTTAACCGACTTCCAAAAAGAAGGAGGTTCTACGTTCGGCTGTATGTATGTTTTTTTTTAATGTATGTCCAGCGATAATTATTTAATTAGTTAACATTGATCTAATTTACTCGAACAACTCATAAAAATTCAATATTAAAACCTTGTCATCATCCTTTTATCAATAGGAAGATATAAGTAAATAAATAAATAGATATAAATATACTTAAACAATACACATCACTATCTAGCCCCAAAGTAAGCATACAGAGTAGCTTGTGTTATGGGTGCTAATATATTTGTTATGATAGTTGATATTATAATATTAGTATACAATTATATACTACATATAAATACTTATATAATGTATAAATACACACAGACACTGGAAAACACTCATGCTCATCACACAAATATTTTCCAGTTGTGGGAATCGAACCCACGGCCGTGGATGCAGAAAACAGGGTCACTACCCACTGCGCCACGCGGCCGTCAAGATAAGTGTAAGATATTTAGCCACTGACACTGAACTATCAAGGCAGTCATAGTCATTTAACTTACTCGTTTATCGTATAAAAAAGGAGACCTTGCCCCAGTGGCGTGCACAAGGTTTTTAACTACGGTAGACACTGTACCTACGAAATGTACAAAATAGATTTTTTTTTCTTCAATACAGGTTCGAGAGGAATCCTCAGGGTAGGAAGTTTATTTTTGCATGAATGAAGTTCATGCCATTGCCTGGCCCTGTTGTGAGACATTTAAACTCCCTGATAATGATTTTCGAAAGCCTCTGTGGCGCAGTGGTATGTGCGGTGAATTTACAAGACGGAGGTCCTGAGTTCGATCCCCGGCAGGGCCGATTGAGGTTTTCTTAATTGGTCCAGGTCTGGCTGGTGGGAGGCTTCGGCCATGACTACTCTACCGATAAAGACGTACCGCCAAGCGATTTAGCGTTCCGGTACAATGTCGTGTAGAAACCGAAGGGGTGTGGATTTTCATTCACCTCCTAACAAATTAGGAGCTGCTCCCATCTTAGATTGCATCATCAGTTACCATCAGGTGGGATTGTAATCAAGGGCTAACTTGTAAAGAATAATAAAAAAAAGATAACTTCATGGAAAATGCAAATAGGATTTCGTACAAACAAAAGCACAAATTCAAATACGTACCTACCACTATTACATATTCTAATACGCGTTTCACAATAATTATTTTGTTCACTTTACTCCGCAGTGTGTTCAACCTGAAATATATTTCGTTATTTCAAAATTAGTTTACCACTTCCACTTGAATTGAGTTAATTACAGTTGGTGGCCATTTTGGGCTACCTAGCGGCTATATCTGTGTTTTATATTCTGCCGTGTTAGCTATATTTGATTGGAGCAAACGGTTTTGTGTTAATTAATTAGATTTTATTACTCTGCAGTATGTGATTCACTGTGAATTAAAATTAGAATTGGTAATTTGGTCGTCCACTACAACTGAAAGCATGCCCTTTGTAGCATGCAAGAGCGAGTAAAGGATAAATAGCTGTAGTATTTTTTTTATAATTAATTGGTACTTAAAACTATGATTTAGTAAATTAAATTTATTCCATTTAATAACAATATGATTTAGATAGATATCTCATAAAAAATATAATCAGTCAAACGGTTATCACTCTTATGAAGAAAATAAGTCTTAAAGAATAAAGCTTGTAAGAATAAGGTTACACGGACAAGGGGAGGGAGTTCTGTATATTCAAGAGCTAAGGTTGGTTTTGAGAATAATTTAAAATTTTGCGTTAAATATGCAAAATTTTAAATTATTTTAACTAACAAACTAAGAGCACCAGCTCTTATATCCTACAAATCGCGTGGTACATAAGCTCGTTCCGACGTTCAGAAAATTTTATTTCCTGGTAACTCAGTTAGCTACCAGAATCAAGTTGATCGTCTCTTCAAGATGAAGCTACTCACGAAAAATTTGTTTAATCAGTTGTTAAAAAAAATGTTCTATGGATCCCGGACTATTATGACAACTTATAGATAAATACTTATTATTAAATTCATGACTGATTCATGATGATTACAAAATAATGTCGTTGTCTCATGATCTTAAATTATAAATGTCATAATAGTTTTGCTAATTCGGGACGACAGTGGAGTTATAAAAGTATGAACACGTGAAAGTATCAATTTTAATATTATAATATTTAATTGTCATCATTTGTTTTATTAAATACCAACAACACAAAAGCATTCAATATTTCAAATGTTCGCAACGATTAAATACAGCGTGCAAACTGTTCCATAAATACAAATCAAAATTCTGTCAAAACAATTAATGGAAACATAAATTCTGCCAACGAAAGCTTTAGATCACTTTTGTTTTAAACTCGCAAATTGTAATCTGTTTGGATTTAAATAATTAAATAGGTGCAAATATATTTAAAATATAACAGGTTTGTAAAGTTAGTGTGTTTTCTCATGTAATTTTCTCATTACCAAGCAATATACTTACAGTTTTTTGATTTTTTAATTTTGGCAACCAATTTTACATGTAGGTAATGTTACTATTTGGATAAGTACTCGTACTCGGAGTAGGCAGAATGTTAAAATGTAAATACATTTTAACATTCTGCCTACTCCTTACAATGATAATGTTTCTGTTAAACGTAATCTGAAAATATGTATAAATCTATTAAAAAATAACTATTACGAAATCTACGCAAATCATAAGACAAAAAAAACAAGCAAAGCCAAAGAAAAGACAGAAAAAGAACAAGCCATATAACATAAACAGCAAGTATCTGAATCGGCTGCATGTAGTTGATGCTTTTCACGGTAGTGGTACTATTTATTAATCCAGTCCTGTTGGACTTTCAGTCCAATGGATAACTAACTTCTGCCTTAGATTCGGGCATACGATCTAGCCTCGTTCGAGGCATGCTCTTTCAATGTTTCAGTTATGTGTATTTTAAGAAATTATGTATCACCTATCTCAAACGGTGAAGGAAAAATATCGTCTCTATGTTTGTGAAGCATGCCAATTGGGCCTTTGTGGTGGACTCTCATTCTGAGAGGAGACTCACACATTCAATAGTGAGCCGATTATTATGGGTTGTTAAAGGTGACGGCTGTTAAATGTAAACTATTTATATTGCAGGAACTCCACTCTGCCAGCCATAAGAAATAGAAGAAGCTTGTAGATTTTCAGTGCCTTCGATTAAACAGCAAGCATCTGAATCAGTCGCGTACAGTTGACGCTATTCATGGCTGTTAAAATATGGAAAATGTAAATCTGCTAGACTTAATAAAAAATAAAATAAGCTAGCTATTTTTTTTCTATTCTAGGAATTCTATTTATGAATATGCCTAATGAATAATACAGTCACGCGACGATGTACAAGCGTCTTACGTTGCAGTGCCCTCAATCTAAACAGCTAGCATCTGAATTAATCGTGTTTAATTGACGCTATTCACGGTTGTTAGTCAACCTATAAAATAAAAATGAACTATTGGGCTAATCTAACTATAAAATGAAAATAAACTATTTATGTAGCAACTCCACTCTGCCAGTCATGCAACAATGAACAAGCATCTAACGTTGCAGTGCCTTCGATCTAAACAGCTAGCATCTGAATCAGTCGCGTGTAGTTGACGCTATTCACGGCTACATTGAAGTTCCGTTACGCGTGATTAATGATCTCGCGCTCCCCCGACATTGTGTTTTTGTGATGCAAATAACTCGAGCCGTCGGAACAAGGAAAATTGAGTGGGAGGAGCGAGCACTACCGCAGTTTCAATTGCTTCGCCGCTGAATACTGATGAACCGGTACAGTTTGTATTATTCCTCTTGCCGTTAAAGGTGAAAAGCGTTTAACGCTACACGTGTTTAATACGGTTAATAAAAGCCTTGTTCAACCAATGTAATGCTGTCTACTTACTGAATTGAAATGGGAGTCATTTACGTATTCCAATAAAGGTTTTGTAGTGAAAAGGAGTACCTTTTTACGAGTAGGTATATATTTTCACTATTTTAAGAGCCGTGGTAGCGCAGTGGATGTGACCTCTGCCTCTGATTCCGTAAGGTGTGGGTTCCTCAATTATTTAAGTTGTGTGCATTTTAAGAAATTAAATATTATTATTAACGGTAAAGAAAAAACGTGAGGAAACCTACATACCAGAGAATTTTCTAAATTCTCTGCGTGTGTGAAGGCTGCCATTCCGCATTGGGCCAGCGTGGTGGACTATTCCCGAAGTCTAACCCTTCTCATTCAGAGAGGAGACTCTAGCTCAGCAGTAAGCCGAATATGGGTTGATAATGATGTGACCGACTCTTTTTTTGAAAATATGAAATTGGAATGAAACTTTTGTTTTTTATATTGTTGTTAAAATCTGTTACAAAAGCATTCGATTCTGTTACAAAAGCAGAATATCAATACCTACTGCAATTATTATAAGTACCAGCGAAAAGGCTATCTTTGTAAATAAGAGAATGCGTTTATTGTAGATTTCTTTTTATTGATTACAAGTATTGTCCCGAGCACTGAGGTGTCAAAATACAAAAACGCGGCTCTTCTTCTTTACTCATATTAAAAAAAAAATTCACTGTTTCATTGCCTAATCAAGGACTTGAGCCTAGGACCTGTGATCCGAAGTTGCATCAACTAAACTCTGAATCAACGTAACTGCAATTAGGTACCTAATTAATAATAAACGTAACTACAGCATTCGCTAGTGCGCTTATACATTGATATTATTTCTTGACATGGCGAGAATAACATGTATAATTAATTCTTTCTTTTAAGTTTGTTGTGGGCTCTTCTCGGACCAAGGCGCGTTTGGAACCCTCGTAACTTTAATTTTAAGTTTTCGAATAATTATTATCACCATTATCTTAAGTTTAATATATTACCTGACGTTTCGAAAGAGCTTGTAAACTAAGCCTATTTGAAATAAATAAATTTTGACTTTTTGACTTTTGACTTTTATATATTCGATGAAATTAGTCAAATTAATTATTTTGTCGATGATCTTTAATTCTAAAACTTTGCTTAGTCTGGCGACCTCATAATCCTGATAATATAGTTCTAAAACTAGCAAACATTATGGGATCATTTCCCAATGTACGATCAAAATCGTATGTAACACGAGACCTTACATGAAATCTCTCACGAAGTTCAGAGCACGTGCACATCACTGATATAGAATTACGCCAGAAGCTTTAAACTTAGTTCTACAATTGGACCGTTCTGCCCGCTATTATCGGCTCACTGGAGCCGACTATTAAGCTAGTAATATTAAACTTGAGAACTAGTTACCTCTAACCTCACACTGTCAAATGTAAACTAAATATTCATAAAGCGAGAATTCAACTGTTTCGTGCTCAGAATGAACCTTACAAGACTAATCTGTACATTTTGTTAGTAGCAGATTTAATATATGTATAGGCAGAATTATTATTATTAATTAGTATTATTTGCGACTGCGCACGTTAAGTGCTTAGTTATAACTAATAACTAACCATAATTATCAGCTTTTCTAGTTTTTATATGAAACCTAATAGAATTCTATATATTATCTAAATTAATTTAGAAATGAGTAACGCCATACTCGTATGTATACCTAGGTATTTTAATCAATGACTGTAATAGGATTGCAACTTTTTCACAGACGCACGGCTGTTCTTTAACGATGTTTCATATAACTCGCAAGTGCGAGTTTCGAATTCACCGCTATCTTTCTCATTCTAAAGTATCGTGTTAAACACAGAGAGATAGAGGTGAATTCGAAACTCGCACTTGCGAGTTCTAAAAATATTGTTACAGAATAGCCTAGCTGAACTTTGGTTAGTTATGGTAACAAATTACTCTTATGTTTTTACTATCACTGTTTAAAGCATATTATGGCGTGAAATAGCCTCAGTGTAAATTTTTGTTACGTGAATACACACGGCGGGTTTCCGTCGTCTTACCGCATAATGTGTTACAATATGTTTTGAGGTAAACTACCTGAGCTTATGAGTCTCATGCGGTGCTCCAGATAAGGCACGAAAGAGGCTTTGTTAAGGTGCTCATATAATGTAATAAGGCGGTCACCGCCACATGAGTTAGCTTGTCTATTTCGTAGATATTGCGTGCCTTTATAAACAATGTACTCCAGCGTTGTTATATTAGCCCGCTTCACATAAGGGTTGGTTTACTCTCCCACTTTCTAGTTTTATAACATAAATCTACAACACTCCTTATAAAATAGACTCGTGTAGACAATATTGGTTTATTGCCCGTGGTCCTTATGCTTGTTTCCTGGAACCAGACCACGGGATAAACATTCTACATGGTAATGGTAATACTACGATTTACTCCATGTTCTTGTTGTAAAATTAAAATCGATTTGTAGCAAAAATCAGTTTCTTCGATCAAAACAAACGAAATCTAACAAATTATATAGTTGGTAAGTTTCTAAATATTAAACATCACGTGTATCAAATGGTGAAGGAATAACATCGTGAGGAAACCTGCATGCTCTACTAGGCCAATAGTGGTGGACTATTGGCCTAACCCATCTCATTCTGACAGGAGACTCTTGCTCAACAGTGATATTGTAGCGGCTACAATATTGTGATATTGTAGCGGCCCTGAAACATCATTATCGTAATTTGTAGCCAGTTGTGGCGATCCATAAAGTGGAAGTCCACCTTAGCAACTAAAATAACTATATAATAATTTTATAATAATTGAACTGCGATTTTAATCTTTTACTTTTAATGTTACAGTTGTTCCTTAATATAAAAGTAAAACAGTGCGATGATATTTAATAACTAGTAAAATGATATTAACCCTCTGATTCTTTTATACCCGATTAGATATATATAATATCTATCTAATTGACAACTGAATACCGCACAGGAAATTAACAGATCACAAGGTTACATGGTAAACTCATCAATCAACTTAAAGGTATAAATCATCGTTTAGGTTAGGACAGTTTATAATGTAATGTTTTGCCATTCAATGGTGCAAAAAAATCCAATGTTAATTTAATGTAAAAGTAAAAAGTAGTATGAAATATACTAACCCTAGAACAAGAAACAAGAGAATTCTATTTCTACGATACTACTCATAACTGTGTATTTATTAGCATGCTTCTTGTTGACTTATTTTAATAGATGTTCATAAATTTGGTCCTAAAAGAGAATAAATCTAAATCCAAACCATACTTAAAACCCATTATCCCAATAATGTCTGTTTCTGAATTCTTTCACGGTTTAAAAAGAGCCATCACACATTTACGGCGACACTTAAACTAAGAAAACGTTGGGCCCGACACGAAGTTTTAGCAATTCCCGTTCTCGGTAACGCTTTTTTGCGAACCATACTTTGTCGTTAATCTTGAGAACAAAAAGTTCTCCGCCGAGTCGTTACGGTAACAGTGAAAGACGACAGATTTAAATGGCCGCCCAAATTGGTCCTTCATGAAATATTGTTCAGCTTATAACGGTTAAAATAATTTGACGACTTTTTTGTATTTGTAAGTCTGGAAGTCGTCGAGGCTTCTTGATGACCCTTAAGAACGACTTGTTTAGTAGCCATGATAACGAGATACGGCATTTTAAAATGGAATTTCTCTTTTTATAAAAGAATAATCTAGGTACATGAATATTGCATTTACACATATTATTAATATCTACTCGTATAACGATTATAATAAGTATACTTAAATCAAAAACTTCCTCAGTGCCTGAAGACAAAAATCTTCGAACAGTGTGTGTTGCCAGTGATGACATGGTTCCGAGACTTGGTCGCTAACCATGGGCCTCATAAGAAGGCTGAGAGTCACACAGCGGGCGATGGAACGAGCTATGTTAGGAGTATCTCTGAGTGATCGAATCAGAAATAGGGAGATTAGCAGAAGAACCAAAGTCACCGACATAGCTCAACGAGTTGCAAAGAGAAGTGCCTAAAGAAGTGCCAATGGGCGGGGCACATAGTTCGAAGAGCCGATGGACATTGGAGTCCCAAAGTGTTGGAATGGCGACCCCGCACTAGTAATCGCAGTGTTGGTCAACCCCCCACCAGGTGGACTGACAACATCAAGCGATGCAGGTGGCTCAGTATCGTGATGTTTGGAAGTAACTACAAAAGGCCTATGTCCTGCAGTGGACGTCCATCGGCTGATATGATGATGATGATGAAATCAAAAACTTACAGCAAGTATTCAGTTCAGAACGAAAAACAGTCTGCAAGTATATACATTTCTGTCGTATTCCATGACAAGATCATTTTAAGTAGGTACTGATGGCTACATAACAGTAAACAATATAGTGCAGTAGCAGTAAACAAAAGATTTTTAATGATTTCAGTACCATTTCCTTACAAAATGATAGGTTATCATGAAAATTCGTTTAAAGCAATGAAGTGATATTGGAAATAATGCCATTTTCGGTGTAATAATTTCTTTTTAACTCGAACGCAATTGTAAAAATTGCTTGGCCGAATGTCATCCGCACTTGTTCGTGTAAATTATCGCTGACTTGTCGCATAACTTGTTGTTTTTCTTTTCAAGATTAACGAGAAACGATGTCTGAGAAAATGCTGCGCGTGTCGCTTGGAAAAGCATTTTTTCAGGCGATTTCTTTACATTATATTTAGCTTCTCATATTCACATTATTTAATAATAAAT
This sequence comes from Bicyclus anynana, assembly GCF_947172395.1. Classification (NCBI taxonomy): domain Eukaryota; kingdom Metazoa; phylum Arthropoda; class Insecta; order Lepidoptera; family Nymphalidae; genus Bicyclus; species Bicyclus anynana. The sequence goes on from NC_069083.1 coordinate 8,024,307, forward strand.
ACATATTTTATTTCTACAATGTTTGTTTCTTCAAATAATTGATATTCAAAATAAAAAAAAAAATAAGTGTAGTTGTAATAAGCATACTTTATTGTTATGTTTAATTATTATATAATTATAAAAACCGTTTTAGCCCAGTGGATCCGGGGCATGCACCACTAACTTTTCAGTTATGTGCATTTAAAGAAATTTACTAATTATCACGAGTCTCAAATAGTGAAGGAAAAATATCGTGAAGACACCTGCATACCTGAGAATTGTCTTAATTCTCTAGGTGCGCGAAGTTTGCCAATCCACATTGGGCCAGCGTGGTGGACTAAGGCCTAACCCCTCCCATTCTGAGAGGTGACTCGAGATCAGCAGAGAGCCGAATATGGGTTGATAATGATGATGATGACTTATTTGAACTGTTTTTATTCTATGGTTTCAGATAATGCAGTTTCGAGCAACACTTTTGAATGAACAACAGATTTCCGCGACAGCAAAGTTAGAGTCAACAACTAGTTATTTATTAAGTATTCAGTCAATAAAATAAATATTATTTATTATATTTATTTTGTAATTTCTAAGGACTCATTTAAGAATTTACTATTAACAAATTGTCAAATGGGCTTTTCATTAATTATTTAAAATTATTTTGCTATATTGCCTCATGAACTAGACGGAGGGATATAAAGAGCTTCTTGAAGACCGAAACCAGGCTGTGGTGGAGGTGAGACCAAAGTTGTTAGCCCCGTTATAGGCTCTGATGCAAATCTTCCAGATCTAAAACAGTATAATAAATGTTATTATTAGATTCACATTATATATTCTGGTCCGATTTGAAAAATTCTTTCAGTGTTAGATAGCTCATTTATCGATGAAGGCTATAGTCTATATAATATCCCCATATTCCTACGGGAACTATCTACTAGCTAACGCCGCGCGGTTTCACTCGCATGGTTCCCGCATGCGAGTGAAACCGCGCGGCGTTAGCTAGTTATTAAATAACTTAAAGCTTTTGTTAATAGTCCACGCCATACACTCTTGTTTTCTTCTACAACAGAGGGGAATTTAGAGTTCAGATTCCAATGCGTTTGCGTGATTAAGGGAATAGGGGTTGACTCTATAGCGATCATTTTGTTTACCTTTGGACTCGTATGAAGCGTTTAAACTTTCAGTTTTGTAACCTATGAAATTATAATGCCCTTCCACCATTCGTTTTCCCTAACTACCTTTCTTTTAATCTTCAAGTCAAGAGTAAATAGGCTTTCCACCGTAAGCTCTATTTATGTTTACTATCAGACACGATAGGAGCCAACCAGGCGTTGGCCAATACATTATAAAAAAATGTTGTAAGTTGTCAATGATTGTGAAGGAGACCAGCAGTTTATCGTGCTCTTCCTTACCTTAAAATGATGTCGATACTTGTAACTCTATCTAAGTATCGTTTTCTTTTTTGTTCTAATAGGATAAAGAAAGCTCAACAAATGTAGACTTTTTTTGCAGTACGCATCGGAGTCTCGGGACTCCGATATTCTTAAAAATATTACTTACAAGGGTCCGCACTGTGGTATTCCACCTGTTTTTAAGCACTCTATGATATTTTGTACATCTGTAATAGTCACGTCTTCCTGCGAAATAAATAAGAGCAAATAATAAAAAATAGGTAGCACAAGTTCAAATATTATAAGAGATTAAAATTTTAAAAACCAATATTTCTCAATCTATACAAAAGATCTAGTAGGTATAAAATGACGCCGTGTTTGTCTGTATTTGTTCCTCATGAATTGGAAAATTATTGAACGAATTTTCATGCGGTTTTCACCAATAAAACAGTGATTTATGAGAATCTTTCAACGAATACCCTCCTTACTTCCATTAAGATATTATAAACAAACAATGCAAGGTAAGATATTCGTCTGATGCTGCACGATATCCACTCCAAACACCTGTCCTTGAAGATGTCACTCACAGTGTAAAAAATCTCTCCTTCATCATACAATTATTAAATTACACGACAATTACAACGTACGTAGTAATCGTCATCAACCACTACGACGGGTGCATTGACGCAGGCTCCCTGACACTGCACGATGTCCACACCAAACAGCCCGTCCTTAGACACGTCGCCCGCAGCACAACACGTCGCTTCCTCCACCACCTGCAGGATACAATCAGAGCCGCGCAGCATGCATGGCGTGGTGACGCACACTTTCACATTAAACTTGCCTCTGAATCTCCTGCAATCAAACATTGTTAAGGTAGGTAAAGTACTACTCTACTACTCTTTTCAGTTAGGGATATAGACTCTCTTGCGCCTCGCGTTTAATTACATTTTACGTACATTTGTCGACTACAGATGTTTGACAAGGTACACTTTGCCGAACCGTCGCCAGGTCCTCGCAATCGCCCGGATGTAAGTCAAATTATAACTAAAGTTAATATAACGAACATGCGTCAAGAACAAGCTAATGCATCAAAAATAAAATAAAATGACAAAATGAAACAGGTTACCGCTAAATGCATAAGAAAGTACCTGTGGTACTTATTTCAAAAAAATTAAATTAGTTTATTGAACTATTGCTACTTTGGTTGAAACGTTGATATTGAGAAATAACAAAATAATTCTTATGTACTTTTTAAGTATTTTAACACACTCCTATAGTTGCAGAATATAAATTCAGTTAAGTATCCTTGACTACAATAAAAATCGTGATTTTATATTATTATTGCAATATAAATTGATGCATGTTTATGTAGCTATTAAGTCCTCCCAAATAACGATGATTAGACGATTCATTGAGGGTTAATTACTGCCACATTTTCGATGTTGGTTTGATGTAGTACCATAACTCCGCGTGCACACATTTTGAGTCTATTTACATTATTGATTTTGTGCATTTGACATTCACTGTAAATATCAGCATATGGAAGCAATAGTCACTTTATTGAGGGGTTTTTTTAACTCAAAAGGTTAACAGCGGTATCCTTATAGTCTTTATTTCTGTCAAGTACAAGGTGTCTTGCTGGAATATTCTTACCCATTTTGTAGTACCCATTTTTAACACAATCATTACGACTAATTGGAGGGGAAGGAGAGTAAAATTTAACGAATATGGAAAATATTGAGTGAATATAAGGGGATCTGAATAATTGATATTTTTGCGTAAAGCTTACTCATATGAATTTTTCAGCTACTCTATAGCCACTTGATATTTACCAAAATTCGACAGATGCCGACCTACTAAAATACCTTTTGGTCATAGTATAAAATGTGGCCCACTCGTACACTCTCATTCTTGGTACACTCAGAAGCCCAGCAACTTTGTGCATGGCCGATATGGGTACCCATCCGATCTGTCTTTGAGCAATATCCAAAGCTGCCGCCAAAGCCGACCGCTGAGCGCCTTCTGGATAGTTTTGAATCATCGCTGACAGTCGCTAAAAAATGTCATATCAGATTTAGTGTTCATGTGTATTGTTAGTGTGTGTTCATCATCATCATCATCATACCAGCCGATGGACTGCAGGGTATAGGCCTTTTGTAGGGAGTTCCAAACATCACGATACTGAGCCACTTGCATCCAGCGAATCCCTGCGACTCGCTTGATGTCATCATTCCACCTAGTGGGGGGTCGACCAACACTGCGCTTTCTATTGCGGGGTCGCCATTCCAGCATTTTGGGACCCCAACGGCTCTTTGAACTATGTGCCTTGCCCATTGCCACTTCAGCTTCGCAACTCGTTGAGCTATGTCGGTGACTTAGGTTCTTCTGCGGATCTCCTCATTTCTGATTCGATCACGCAGAGATACTCCTAGCATTGCTCGCCCCATCTTAAGAGGCCCATAGTTATTAATACCTTATTAAATATACATACAAGAAACAAAAATATTAAAAAAACGGTTATTGTTACCGTTTTTTTTTAACTTACAATGTAAAATTTACTCTTCTTATGGTTGAAGTCGATTAGGTTAGTTGATTTATGTTATCCGAGCTATTACAACGATTAACACTTAATTTTACAAAATCGGATGAAAGACTAGGACAAACTGACTGCCAACGACGGACGATGAATTATAATTTCACCATAATAGGGCAAATTATTTAATAAAAATTATTACAAAATAAATGTGGCGTAAAATATAAGTAAACGTATTATGGAAAAATTCCAACAAATGGTAATTTCGTTTAATGTATTCTTCAACGTTTCAATACGAATAAATGCCAAATAAATGCGAGCCTTTATACCTTTAGATTCGCCTCGGAGAAATCAAAAGGCGTAAGCGGATTGTTGTCCTTACTGTCTCTATGAACGAATAACTCCTCACTGCGGAGTCTCCTTGACGTCGAAATGTTCCTTTTTAAAAGCGGTATCTGAAAATAAGAAAATTTTATAAACTTACTTGCTGACACGACAAATTTTGTTGCGTTATAATTTTTCATTCGTATGACAAAATAGATGTTGGCCGATTTTCAGACTTTCCACAAAATTTCATAAAAATCTGTTTTTAAGGAATTTGGCAAAAAATACCGCGACACGATAATTGAATTTAGATTATATAGACAGATAACGATACGATTCTCTTTATGTTTACCCTATGTATTATTATTAGCCTATTTTAAACGACAAGATCAGTGTTTCCTGCTACATATACTAAAAAGCTTCTCCAATATGGAATGGGGCTTAGTGTTATATTTTGATTATTTAACTATCACTTATTTTAAAGATAATAACCAGGACAGACTGCATAACGTGCTCTCGGAGGCACGGAGCACCACTAATTTTCGAAGTCCGCGTCAAGAGAATTTTGTACTGCAAATTTAATAGACAAAAGAAATCTCGGTATTTATAGCCTGGACCTTTATAAATGTATAGTATATTTACTTACAAAACTAAACTAAAAAAAATAAAGTTTACCTTCGTTTTCTTTATTATTTTAAACATTATTAAGAAAATAAAATTAATTTTATATTATTTGATCGCTGGCTTCATCGGTTTGACATTGGCATAATACTTTTTTAAGTGTCAAAGCTATATTTGAATAATTAATTATCTACTGAGAGGATTTAGTTAACTTTTGTCGGATTTAATACAAAAGCAGCTTCTCGAACTAATTATTACCACAAAACATAACTATCGCAAAGTTAATGGAAATGTAAAGTTAATTTTACTCGCTAAAGTATGATTTTGACAACAAACAATAGTAATTGGTGTATCAAATTTGTTTTAATATTTAATTTTAATATACCTACTCGATATTTTTCATATAACGAAAAGTTGGGTTGTAATGAATTCCTAAAAAATATAATTTTTTGACAATTAACATTACTATCGTACACTGACACACACTTTTTTAATTTACATTTTACAATAAAGTAATCTTTATTGTAAAATGTAAATTAAAAAAAGTGTGTGTCACTTCCAACGCATGAATGGAGTACTGTTTCAGATCGACTGTCAGGTGTATGTTGTCCTGCAGCATACACTATGTAAGTACGTCTTAATACCTACGCCTGGAAAGTGAAAGGTGCGCAGAAAAAACGTAACACTGTCATTCGTTCATCGAATTTTACTGCCCATATTTTTTTCATACCGGGGCTGTATATGAAGAATCGATTTTTAAGGAGTAAACTCCAATAAAAATATAATACATTTTTTATAAATAAATACATTTTTATGAATGACTAAAATTGTAGTCACAACTATGACTACAATTTTCAACCATGAAAGTGGCATGTCTGGCTATTGCATGCTCTTTGTCCATTCGTAGCGCACTACACTATGTGTGTGTGAGAAACGCTGCTTTGCAAGATTTAATTTATGCCCCAATTATTTACCGTGGGTATAAGGGATAACACGAGGGGGAAAAACAGTATTAATATCACGTCAAAAATTCTGCTATAAGAGATTAATGAGCTCGTTAAAAGGTTTAGAGAGTGCCTTTTGTTTACTGCTCTGACCCTCGTCACAAGTAAACGTGTTATAAAACAATTATCTAAAAATTTCTTTTACGAAATTCCTTTAGCTTAGTATTTATGTTTCGCTGAGGTGAGTACTCTCAGATGCAAAACCGATTGAGCTTTTAAAGCCTTTTAACTGGTGTTGCTCTATGTTAAATGTGCAAATGTGTTTGCTTACAGATTGATAAGCACTTTTAAAATCTTAAGTTAATATTTGGTTAATTGACGTAAGATTTCAAAGTTTTCAAAAGGATGATAGTTGATGACATGCATTTTGCACGTTACTTCTGCACTAAGTAGAGTGTGTCAACTCAGTAGCTACTCATTTCAAAGAAAATGAATGTAATAAATGTTAACATTTATTGAATGCAACGATGAATGTTATGTATAAATTTAGATTTCAAAATTTTACATTAACATCAAGTTCAACATGAAGGAGTTTATTTTATATTTTTTACAAATTTAAAATTAAATGCAGGTAAACTTTGTTGAAAATTATCAATTATTATCGTCACGACAAGTTTTGAGACATTTCATGATCAGAATCTCGGTTTAAATCCACTTTTAAGCCTGTTAAGTTTTGTGACATTTCATGGTCAGAATCACGTAAGTTTTGTGACATTTCATGATCAAAATCTCCGTTTTAATCCACTTTTAAGCTTGTTAAATTTTGTGACATTCCATCATCAGAATCAAGACAACATTTGTAAAATTTCATGATCAGAATCTCCGTTTAAATCCACTTTTAAGCAATGAGTATCAGAACAAGGTAAGTAAGGTATATTACTTAATATCTAGTAACAGTCTTACTATCCATAATATTGTAGTATTAGTTGTATTTAGAAACTTTTTTTAAAGTTAATTTACGTTATTCAGTCAATAAAAAACGATCTGAGAGAGAGAATACAATACATCATGGGCATAATTTTTAATACCTACAATCTACATATCAAAATACTGCCGCTTCGATGTTGCCACAAGCGGCTTTGGATGGAGAGGCACACGCAAATTTTAAATTGGATTCTAGATATCGCTTATGGAGATATTTGTTCGTAAAATAAATTATCTTGATGGAACGGAGATTGAAATTTGAGTTTTGTTAAGCTTTATATTTGCATGGCATATTCGATAAAAGCAAAATAATCATCTAACATTTTTACCCAAGATATTATACAAAGCACCTATATTTACCCATAGGCGTATATGGGTGTATATAGCCGTGATAGCCTAGTGGATATGACCTCTGCCTCCGATTCCGATATAAAATATACAAATCATGATGAAGATGCTTGCACCATCGTCGTACATTGCATGGGTAAATATCGTCGTTATCAACCCATATTCGGCTCACTGCTGAGCTCTAGTCTCCTATTGGAATGAGAGGGGTTAGTCCACCACGCTGGGCCAATGCGGATTGCCAGACTTCACACACGCAGAGAATTAAGAAAATTCTCTGGTACGCAGGTTTCCTCACGATGTTTTCCTTCACCGTTTGAGACACGTGATATTTAATTTTTTTTAAATGCACACAACTGAATAGTTTGAGTTGCATGCCCTGGACCGGAATCGAACCCACACCCTTTTGAATCGGAGGCAGAGGTCATGTCCACTCAGGTATCACGCCTCTCATAAAAATAAAAATACTATCTTTGAATTCAGAAAATATTTTCTTATACTATCTTCAAGATAGGTACATAGTATTATTATTATACTGATATTCCCAACCGAATTTAGCGAACATTTTCATCATCGACAAAGGTAATACCACTGTTACAGTATTATATAATGTAAAAGTAAATTAGATCCATCATTCATGGCCCTGAATATTAATATTCCTTTTACCCAAGAGAATTAGACCCTTATAATCTAACCCCTCTGCTTTACTATCCTCGGTTTTCGTCCACCGTGTGATTGACGTTTCTGGATGATTATACTATGCCTTTATAGCCGTTTCACTGTAACCCGAGATTACACGGATACTAAAAGCTTTACTTTGTATTAAATTCACCAAAGGTTTTAAGAGTAGTAACTGAATAGTTGAGAGAGAAAACTTGCTAAGGACAAATTGTAATGCCAAGCAACATTTCCGTTTCGGTAAGTATTTGGTTTAGTATGTTACTCTACTAAGCCGTGATAGCCCAGTGGATATGACCGCTGCCTCTGATTCCGGAGGGTATGGGTTCTAATCCGGTCCGGGCCATGCACCTCCAACTTTTCAGTTGTGTGCATTTTAAGAAATTAAATATCACTTGTCTCAAACGGTGAAGGAAAAACATCGTGAGGAAACGTGCATACCAGAAAATTGTCTTAATTCTCTGCGTGTGTTAAGTCTGCCAATCCGCATTGGGCCAGCGTGGTGGACTATTGGCCTAACCCCTCTCATTCAGAAAGGAGACTCGAGCTCAGCAGTGAGCCAAATATGGGTTGAATATAAGCGTATGTTACTCAGTGATATTCCTGGCACATGAGGCTAAACATATATGCCTCACACTTTACACTGACGATAAGGTGTAGGTATTCACGAAGAATGCAGGTTGTCTGCGCCGATCTACCAGCCCTTATTGGTACTGGTCCACGCAGATGGTGCAGTCCGTACAGAATCTCCATACTACGCTGTGAGAATGCTGGTGGCTGGTGGGAGGCTTCGGCTGTGGCTAGTTACCACCCTACCGGCAAAGACGTACCGCCAAGCGATTTAGCGTTCCGGTGCGAGTATATCGTGTAGAAACCGAAAGGAGTGTGGATTTTCATCCTCCTCCTAACAAGTTAGCCTGCTTCCATCTTAGACTGCATCATCACTTACCACCAGGTGAGATTGTAGTCAAGGGCTAACTTATAAAGATTAAAAAAAATGCTAGTTATGTGAGAGTCAATAATGCGGCCCGGACAGTTCGTGAGTGAGAGCAGTCTGAAAATTGGCCGTATCACGACGTCGTGGTCGTAGCCGAAAGTCTGGCCGCAACCCAAACGTAGTTATTGCGACCACGGCCAACGTTAGACGTGGTCACGTAGTACGTGAGGTGCCAAAGAGTCACTTTCCACTGACACATTGTAGTTTAGTGCAATACCAGGGAATAATGAACATTCTGATATAATTACCACAGATTGACCAGATTTACGCGCGATCGGAGTAGCGGCGCTTTGATTACACCATTGTGAGATACTAGAGCTCTGTACATTCCGTCCACATAATTATACTCTCCAATTGGGCTGTTCGATCGAAAATTGCGCGGTAATTCGCAAACTGTCAGAACCTGAACGCATGTTTAACGATTCAATGTACTGAAATCGTGAGAAATGGTATTTTATAAAAATGAAATGATTGCGTTGTTGTTTTTTTTTTTTACCTCTTATCATCATCATTTTAATCATTCATCATCGCCGTAGCCCAGTCGATAGTCGTAAAAGACCAGTGGAATGAGTGCCTGTATGTTGGAATCTGAGTCTGATCCGGAGCTTCTAACTTTTCAGATAAGTACATTTTAAGAAAATTAAGTTTTGACGGCCTCCGTGGCGCAGTTGAATGCGCGGTGGATTTACAAAACGCAGGTCCTGGGTTCGATCTCCGGCTGGGCAGATTGAGATTTTCTAAATTGATCCAGGTCTGGCCCATTCAATGGCTTCGGCTGTGGCTAGTTACCACTAGGCAAAGATGTACCGCTAAACGATTTTGCGTTCCGGTACGATGCCATGTAGAAACAGAAAGGGGTGTGGATTTTCATCCTCCTCCTAACAAGTTGGCCCGCTTCCATTTTAGACTGCATCATCACTTATCATCAGGTGAGACTGTAGTCAAGGGCTTACTTGTAAAAGAAAAAAAAAATAATACGTGTCTGAAATGGTGAAGGAAAACATCGTGAGGAAACTTGCATACCTGAGAATTTTACTTAATTTTCTAGGTGTGTGAAAAATGTTTGTTAATACCAAATGTTTGCTAAACGCAAAATTCGAGAATAGCTTGGCCGATTGTCCATTTTTATATTTTTGTTAATGAAAATAGTAAAAAGAACACGTTTGTTTTTCCCCCATACCTATTTACCATAAAAACCAAAAAAATTATACTTTTATCCTTGGCTTGTTCAAGCGATAGTCGTAGCTTAATAACGACTTATGTAACCGATTATATTCATTTGTTATGTCGTCTGATACTTTGCAAAATATTCTTTTGGAAAAAAAAATACTACGTACTAGTTTATAAAATTAGTTTACATTTACATAGTTCACTACAAATTATTATACATAATTGGTTTTATCTGCAGGTTCATGTAATATATTTACCTCATTTGGTATAATACCAGTTACTCGAGTTATAAAAAGGGTCCCGACCCAACTAATACCCTTGTCATGTCGGGACGAAATTAGTTCAACCCGTGCAGCTGCGTCTTATTACCCCGTTGCTTGTCCAAAATTTAAACTGGCAATATAACATCATTACACATGTTGCAACAATATAAATGCCGCACAATTACTGGTTACGTGGGTAACACTTAAGCATTGCTTGTAACATAAAGCTCCAAACCAAGTAGGTATAACATTTGTATAATTATTTAGTAGATAATATTAATATTAACAGGATAACAGTTTTTGGTAAAAATAGCTGTATTAGGGGTTTAAATGAATGCATATGTGTTATAAAATATATTTACTTTACTGAAATGTGTGTTTTAAAACATTTCAGGGGGGGGGACTGGTAGTGATCTCTAGGCAGTAAACTGACTAGAAGAAGATGGAAAACTGACTAGTAGAAGGTTGCTATAATCAAGTTAGGTTGACAGGCGATCTACACAAGCTGCCACAATTAAGGCGAAAAGTGTTTCGCAAGTGTGCAATACTCGCACCAAACCGTATTGTCTGCCCCGTTTCCAAAAGTTCATTGATAATTTTTTCTTTAATAAATTTTTTTTTTTAAATATTTCCATTTTTATTTATGTTTATAATATTATCAGTACATGAATAAAACTGTTTCATGTTTTGCCCGACTACAAGAAGGATTGTTTTGATACACTTTTTGCATGCCCCATTTTGTTGTCAAAAATGGAGTATTTCCTATATCCCAGCAAATTTTATGTTACTCAAGTTACAAAGACACATGTGCTAACAACATGATAAACTATGCATATAATTGATGTACCCAGTCGTAGTACAAGATTTTTATATAGTTGGAGAGGAAACCACGTGTTATTTAAACATTTTTTAAACATGTCCAATATAGGGAATATTGGACATGTTTAAAAACACGCGGTTTCCTCATGTTTAAATAACACGTGGCTATTAAAAAAATATTAAAAGACACATTTTTTTCGGGTGTGTATCAATACAGTTTTATTTAGAAATATAAACCAAAAGTTCCAAGTCAGTCTGTAGCAGCGTCTACGAATTCATTGCTACGCGTGCTGCGCCTTCTACGTGTGCTACGCGAGGGTATTATAAATTCTCACTTTTTTTATTAAAGATTTTTTGATTATTGTGTATCTATGATTTTAAATTCGTAAAGCAAACATGGATTTTTATATGACGTGTTATAAAACTGTCTGCATTCAAGAAACTCTCCTTGTTTAGCTTGGCTTTAAAGAATAAATCCTAGGAGCTGAAACGCACTAACTTGAAAGATTTACAGTGGCTCATTAAACGTGGAAAAACCCTATCGGTTTCTCTACGGATACGTGTAGAAATGCGGAATTGCTTGGACTTAACTATACATACGAGTGTTATGTGGTTATTACAAATTATGCTTAAAATATATCTAATACTATGCGGCGATGACTGAAGATTTAATGGATTTTTTTTCTATATCTTTTGTGCTTAATATTCGTAAAGATTGCCGAGTGTATATAACAACTTATCAATATTTAATTTTGTAAGCAGATGATATAAATAGAGGAAAAAAAAACATTAAAGAAATTATCATCCTAGTTTAAAATTCATACAATCAATTGATATTAAACCGTTAGTCAAGTGTTTGGAGACAAACACCAGTTATTGAAAACTTTCGGGTTTTCCAAACTGAATAGCAGACGCAGTTGTCTTAATTTCCACCTCTTTGGTAATAAATGTTGAAAGTGGTCTTTCCTTAATTACGAAGCAGCCATTAACCGCCGTCTCTTATCGGATAAAAAATTTTATGTCGCTAAGACTCGAGTAGTAAGTTATTGCTAGCACAGATGTTACTGCAAACAAGTAGGTACTTATATGTTGGTGTATATAGAAAATTAGCCGTAAAAGTTTTACGAAGACTTTTATTACGAAGAAATGTCGTGTACCAAATGGGAAGAATAATTATTTGCTCAACAATTCTCGTACCATTGACAAAATTTACTTACGTATGAACGAAAAATTTCTACTTATTGTTAAGCTTTACAGCAATAGATCTTGAACATAATATTGGATAGAAGCAGGCGTTACTTTGCGGAAGTTCATCATGATTGTATAATGATTTATTGATGGGTGAAACGTACGTAGAGAGTATTTTGTCGGACCTGGGTGACGTTGTCGCATGGGTTCGCCGAATTTTCGCGGATGATAGCAAAATAAATAAATCATTATACAATCTTGAACATAATTCTAATAAAAGCAGAAAGGTCAAAAACTATATATTCTTTTTTTAATATTAGATAATTAGCAGTACTAATAAAGTAATTTAAATGACATTATTATTTAAATTGATAATTATTTAAGCAAACCTTTCAGAAATCATGATCATCATCATCATTATCAACTCATATTCGGCTCACTGCTGAGCTCGAGTCTCCTCTCAGAATGATAGGGGTTAGGCCAATAGTCACCACGCTGGCCCAATGCGGATTGGCAAACTTCACACACGCAGAGAATTAAGAACATTATAATGTGCAGGTTTCCTCACGATGTTTTCCTTCACCGCTTGAGACACGTGATATTTCATTTCTTAAAATGCACACAACTGAAAAGTTGGAGGTGCATGCCCCGGACTGGATTCGAACCTACGCCCACCGGAATCGGAGGCAGAGGTCATATCCACTGGACTATTACGTCTCTTTCAGAAATACTTACTAATATTATACTTGTAATTAGGCATTAGGCAGCAGTAAAAGTAGCAGGCATAAAATGCCTTAGCATTTTATACCTTTTGGTGGTTATTGGAAAATAAAAGATTATCTGTATACGAGTACAGTGGCTGTTAGATTTATAAGTTTTAGATTTTTAATAGAATCGATAGAAAGTTAATGGGACATTAAGTTCTATGAAGGCAATAATTTATACATCCACTTATCTTAGGGGAAAGACACTAGCCAAGTACGCCGGCAAAATCGCTTTATCTCCTTTATTATGTGGCATACGGGCATCGTAATGGCTTTTACCTTAAAGCTTGATATTGTAACTTTTACCTTTAGAATACCAGGAGTTATAAATTATTTTACTAGTAGAATTAATCAAATTAAAACTAATGTTCTAGTATAAAAATAGTTATTTATAAAAAGTAATTTTACACAATCATCTGACATGAATATTTCAACAGAATTACGTTCATGAACTATAATTCGTTCAAATCGTTATTTGAACGAAACTCCTTACTACTTTTTCCTACCATTTCTATATTCGTTTATAAATGGTAGGAGCACTTAAAATAATAATAATCATGTATTTTCGTTGAAAAAAAATCAATAGTGGCCCGCCAGAGCCTTTGTTTGCAAAATAATTATTATTAATTAATTTCGCTTTTTTGGTTATTTAAGTATGTCTCTCTGTTACGATACAGCATTAAATTATATTGAATGTAGGTACGAGTATTGAGTTGCTCATAAGTATTTATATGTATAAAAACTTTAGGATCATCTCCGTTACCTGAGTGCGTCACTAAAATTAGAGAATATTTATCTCGGCAAAGCCACTCACGGCAAAGGCAAAAAGCTCTTTGTGACTTTCTGAGATTTGTAACATTCCCTAGAGCTATTTACCGAGTGACACAGAGAAATGACCTTACTTCGTATTTTCTTAGAGCTAAAAGAAAATCGGCTTTATTACTAAACACCCACGCTATATTTATTCGTTAAAATGAGGAGATTTCTATAACCAATATCGATCACTTGATATTGGTTATATTGGGGATATTGGTTGGTTGGTTTGGCAGAGTAAGATACATTGTTATGACCCAATGTATCTTACTCTGCTTTTAGCATAGAATGCCGTGGGTTCGATTTTCACGACTGGAAACTGTCATAAGCATGGCTGTTCTTTGTCAATATTTATTTATTTCAATCAGGCTTAGTGTAAAAGCACTTTTGAAACGTCAAGTATTCAGTAAGTATCATATTCTAGGATAATGGTGATAATAATTAGTTGAAAACTTAAAATTAAAGTTACGAGGGTTATAAACGCGCGTTTTGGTGTCTTGTATATGTTTTAGTAATTATGTAGAAAATCAAAAATCAAAATCAAAAATCATTTATTTCAATCATAGATTTTAGATCTTATACAATATATAAATATTAACATAATTAATTTCATTTAAAATAACGTTTTCGAATACATATATGTATTGTAAAATAGGTAAATATTTAGCTTGAAGGAAATCGGCAAAGATTTTCTATTTCAACCAAAAGATCCTAATACAGTATCCAAACGTCCGCAATGTCTATCATGATATAAGAAATGATATTATGATATTAAGAAAAAGTATATTATACGGTGCTACGTGACATGGAACTTAACTACGTATTCCATTACTTATTTTGTAGGAAGCGAAAGTGAATATATTCGTACATGAAATGAAAATCTACAAAGATGAGTAATAAGATCAATTTAATGTCATATTAGAATAAAAAGATTTTCACCTCTATGTACTTATAGCAAGATTTTAAAAATGTTTTTCCGCGGAGTTGATATATAAATATAATAAATATAACTATTTTAATTAACGGTTTTATTAAAAGCAGGAACCAATCTTTTTGAAGCTTCTAGCTAAACAAAAATAGGTCAATGATCTTAAGTTTCACATTAGGATCAGGCCCAGCATTGGATTTTTTTCCATACTCACGTGGCACGTCTCTTTACAAAGTTGTGAGGGGAATGGAATATTATGAAAGACATGGCTTATATTCATGACGGCATGTTATTTACCTAAACAAAATGGTTTTCTAATTTATATAAACCATCATATCTATATAAAAACTAATTAAAAAATAATTAATATCGACGAAATATCGTCCATACAAATGGCGACCCCGCACTACAAAGCGCAGTTTTGGTAGACCCCCCACCAGGTGGACTGACGACATCGATCGATCGATGATGATGACGAAATATCATTATTACATCACTCTTCGTGGTTATTACCCGTAGTTTACTATAAGAACTAAAGAAATATATAAAATATTTGTTGGATGTCTAACAATCTAATTTATATTTGCACCAAAAAAGACAAAAAACAAGGGATAACTATGTTATCCTTAAATAGAACTATTTTTTAGAAGTTTATCCTTCTTCTTTCTTTTCAGGAACAGGGCTGTTGTAGCCCTCGTGAAAATTACTTAAATAATTCCACGGCGAATGTAGTTGGTAATTGCGCATTTCTTGAGAAAATTCTACGGGCTCGTAGACAATTTTCTTCAACGCATCGTCATATCTCACTTCGATGTATCCAGTCAAAGGGAAATCTTTTCTAAGAGGGTGACCCACGAAACCGTAATCAGTTAAAATCCTTCTCAAATCTGGATGATTCGTAAATATTATTCCAAACATATCATATATCTCTCTTTCTAACCAGTTGCAGTTCCCCCATAGGCTGTAAGCTGAATGTACTGGAGTTACTTCATCTGTATAACTTTTGACTCGTGCTCTCTCGCCGAATCTCAAGCTTAAAATATTATATGCGAGTTCAAATCTGTATTCCCTGTTCGGTACGTCCATAGCAGTGGCGTGGGATAATTGATTGAAACAGGCGTGTTGATGATACTTCATAAAACTCAATACGGGAAATAGTCCTTCCGGAGATGTTAGGATCTCCAGTTCGTCTATATGTTGCATTTGGATTTTTTGGACAAACTTCGGCATGCACGCCGCTACGTACAATCCAAACTCATACAGTCGCTGCCTCCTGAAATTATCATGTCTCCTCAAAGTGTGACCCTCATATTCTATGGGTTTGAGACAAAACGGATCACCTATTTGGACATCTGTAGATTTTTCTTCACATTTCAAACAGCAGCTTGCGTGGATATATCTTTTAGAAATATTCTTAGTAAATTGTGAGGCTTTTTTCAATAAGTCGGCAATCATAATTAGTAAAATATTTAATGTTTGAAATATTTCTTAGCCGTAGACAATAATAGATTGACGTTTAAAGTTTTCATTTAAGAATATTGCATGATATTGTAAATACCAAGGTAAATACTTTTTCTGCACAAAAACATCATTAATAAGGTTTAATTCTTGTAGCCACTGGCTATTGTACCTTTTGTTAAATATCTCAATAATACTGTGGTTGAACGCAAAAGCATCGTTATTGACCCCGACGTCGAGACTTTTACAATTTTTACAATATGCATTGCAAATATGTTTTTACATATAATTTTATAAATAGAAAAACTAAATTATGAAATTAATTAGGTGAATGTGTATAATTTTTAACAAAAAACAAATTATATAAACGCTCTAAAATACCTCAATTCTATCAATAAAATCACTTCAATATCATTATTGAAATAAGTTAAAATTTCAATAAAATGTGTTTACGTGTTTAAGTATATTAATAAACAATAAACATATTCTAAGTATGAATTCCATCATTCATATAAAGAAACCATGTTAATATTTTGGTCTAATACTAATCAAAGATACCACAAAATCACGAGCGTTTTGTTTCCTTTGAAAATATTTCGCCATAATATTTGTTACAAAGCATAGTGTAGGTAGGCGCTTTTTTATAAAAGGCGCATGGCGCAGAAGAATTTAATTTCGACGATGACAGCTTCTCGTTTTATTATACGAGCAAATTCCTCGAAAAGTGGTCAATAAATTCACTCGATTTATAATCGAAAATATGCTTTGAGTTTGAAGGTATTATTTTATAATGCATGATATGACTCATATGTTCTTAGAACTGTGATAATGATAATGTTAAATCAACTATTAATTATTGTTCCGATAGTCGTACAGATACACAAGACACAATAGACACAAGATACCTAGTACAAAACCACCACACTCACACATACACCATTGTAATGACCTGATGTAGTGGCAGGCATCTCATAGCTGTGAAGCAGTATATTCAGTACACAGAATACATTGTGATGTGTGTTCTAAGACTAGTTACTAATACTTAAGTATGTTTTGAGAATTGTTGTTTTTTTTAGATTAAGTTAGGTTTTTTTTACTACGGCGCAGTTGGTAGCGAGTTCGATTCCCGGCTCGTGTCGGTCTGGGGCTCGGTGAGTTACCATCCTACCGGCAAAGACGTACCGCAAAGCGATTTAGCTTTCCGGTACGTTGTCGCTTAGAAACCGTCAGAGGTACGGGTAGAATAAACCTGTATATCTATATAGACCCCTTGCATGGACTTCCAAGCACAACGGTCTCGAGCTGCCAGCATCCAGCGGCTCACTACAACCCGTCTGATACACTCGGTCCCCCTAGTGTAGTCAAGGGTTAACTTATCCAGGAATAAAAAATAAGGTGATATTATGCAGGCCATCTGTTTGTAAAATTAAATATTTCTGTACAAATTAAAATATATCCAAGTTTATATTTATGTGTAATGTAAGGTTTAATTAGCCAGGACTACAGATCAGTGACGCTCAATCAGGGCCATGATGTATGATGGCAGGTACACAGCACCGAGCGACGCCCATTGATTGCGTATCCGTTGCCTTTGATGCCACTATCAGTATACATGGATGCTTCACATAAACCTGACTCTTTCTAGGAATATTATACCTACGAAATCATTAATTAAAAATTGTTTTTTTTTTTAATGGAACGTGTTTTTTTACATTTTTAAATGTATTTTTTCTTTTACAGGTACACAGCACCAAGCGAAGCCTATTGATTGCGTATCCGTTGCCTCTGATGCCACTATCAGTATACATGGATGCTTCACATAAACCTGACTTAATCTAGGAATATTATACCTACGAAATCATTAATTAAAAATTTATTCTTTAAAATGGGACGTATTTTTTACATTTTTAAATGTATTTTTTATCCTACAGGTACACAGCACCGAGCGATGCCCATTGATTGCGTATCCGTTGCCTTTGATGCCACTATCAGTATACATGGATGCTTCACATAAACCTGACTCTTTCTAGGAATATTAAACATATGAAATCATTAATTAAAAATTGATTCTTTAAAATGGAACGTGTTTTTTACATTTTTAAATGTATTTTTATTCTACAGGTACACAGCACCGAGCGGCGCCTAAACCTGACTATTTGTAGGAATATTTATACCAACGAAATCATTAATTAAATATTGTTTTTTTAAATGGAACGTGTTTTGTACATTTTTAAATGTAATTTTTCTTCTACAGGTACAGAGCACCAAGCGTCGCCCATTGAATGCGTATCCGTTGCCTTTGATGCCACTATCAGTATACATTGATGCTTTACATAAACCTGACTCTTTCTAGGAATATTATACCTACGTAATCATTAATTAAATATTGTTTTTTAAAATGGAACGTGTTTTTGACATTTTTAAATGTAATAATTTTTTTTCTACAGGTATACAGCACCGAGCGGCGCCCATTGATTGTGTATCGGTTGCCTTTGATGCCACTATCAGTATACATGGATGCTTCACATAAACCTGACTATTTTTAGGAATATTTAAGATATTCCTACAAATAGTAGATATCTACGAAATCATTAATTAAAAATTGATTGATTTGAATTAAAAATAAAATGGAACGTGTTTTTTACATTTTTAAATGTATTTTTTTTCTCATAATACACAGCAAATTTGATCGTAACCGTAACATGAAACAGACGTACAGTAATATGAAACAGACGTACAGTAACATGAAACAGTTGAATATTACACAACATTAAATAAACTCTAATAAGTCTGAATTTATGTATCATAAGTTAGGTTATGTAGATTATTATGGCACATTAAGTAAATCTTTAAGATTACATTAATTACTAAGGATTTCGATTAACATTTTGTTATTCGATAGTCCTGCTTTGTCTATTTATATTTTTTATGAATACAAGTAAAACTGTATCAGAAAAGAAACCCATAGAATATAGGATGATTGTGCTTTGTCAATACTAATTGCTTTGATAATGTAGATTCATTGTAGCAATTCCTTAATAGAACGATCTATAACACTAGACCTAAATACTATGACTTGTTTTTAAATATCGAACTCTATTACATGAACCTTTGTTGTGAAAAAAAAATAAGCAATACGACCAACGGCTGCGACCGACGTCACCGTTATTACTTATTGATTTTTCCAGTGAAAACGTTTACAAAAGCCTTTTTTATTCAAAAACTTTTAATAGGACTTTAAATAATGTCAATAATAGCTTTTCCAGTATGACAATGGGCTTCCGTCCAGCGGCAGGCTGCATTGTCAACTTTCAATAGAAACCCTCTCGTTGGAAAATGGCTTCCACAATGATTTGATTTTGTTTTACTTAACAAGTGATAAATTACCTTTCGCACAAATGTTTACAAACTATAGTTACATTTTAGGCCTGTGTGGTATGTGGTAGGTATTTTGTTAGTTAAACTTTTTTTAGATTGTTTGTGTATAATCCAGACAAATCGCCAATGGTTTGGTGGTAGAAGCTGAGATTTAGCCGTTTTAAAATTATTAATAGAAATGTTTTGATTTAGAAAGGCTTGCGTTCCTGGCCACTCTACATATATAGCGTTTAGATTAATTAACAATAGCTGTCCCTTTGACATTTTTTGACGTATTTACATCAAACGAAATTTTGATGAATATAAAACATCTTACGCATAAATAAATCATACTAATTATGGTGTTGTCCATGTGTTTTCGAAGATCAGGTAATTGTAAATTAATATTTTTATATCAGTGCAGGATCATAGCACACATACGAACTCGGAAAAATATCGTAACCGCATCGCCTCGCTATGGCGTTCAGTTCAGACTAGGTAACGCCGCGTTTACAGCTCGCTGATCGAAGGTTGACGGCAAGACGATACGCAAGGATGAGAGGGGCATGAAGATACATGCTCGTGTATGTTTTTTTGAGGCGAGGCGATTACGTTTTTATTCCGATTAGTGTGCGTTGCAGTAAGGAGCTACAAAAAATATTGGTGAGTTCCAATTAATACGGTGCTGAACCCTTTTTAAGTTGATATGTGTGCTATAACGGAATAAAGTCTGAGAATTTAGATGGTAAAATTTCATCAAACGTATTTTGGAATGTTTGTTTAAAAATAATTAATCTATTTTATAAATTTTAGCATAATGCTGAATATAATCAGACAATATGTAAAGTTAAATTAAAGTTATTTTTAAATGCTGGCTTGCGTTTCTAAGATCCTATTTGGCGCATAGATAAAGCCAGTGGCTTTGGAGGTAGCTCTACCAGTTTCTCTTAGTAAGAAATATGCACTGACCTAGCTTAGAACAATGAATGGGGTCGTTAAAGTCCCCACAGTGCAAGTTGCGTTGTCTAGGAAATCTTGTCTATTTACATCAACGTAGCTTTAAACATAAAATCAAAACATTAAATAATATTTCTTGTTGCGATGCCAACTCTGGAAAATTCAGGAAAGAGATTCTTAATTTTCACAAATTTATTTAAATAATGGATTCCGATTCGGAAGGTGTAGGTTCGAATTTGGTCCGAGGCATGCAATACAACTTTTCAGTTATGTGCATTTTAATAAATTAACTATCATTTGTCTTAAACGGTGAAGGAAAAACATCATAAAGAAACCTGCATACCTGACAATTTTCTTAATTCTCTAGTGTGTGAAGTCTCCCAATCCGCAGTGGGCTAGGTGGTGGACTAAGGCCTCACCACTCTCATTCTAAGACGAGACTCGTGCTCAATAGTGAGCCGAATTATGGGTTGTTAATGATGATGATTTAACTAAAAAATGTAACAAAATTTTGATTTCTTCATTTACCTAAGTAATTGTAATAAAAAACTTAAAGGTGCACATTATAATAATATTGTTATACAATTAGCTGACGTGGCGCGGTTTCACCTGCGCGGTTCCCGTTCCCGAATACAGGGATAATATAGCTTATAGCCTTCATCGATAAATGAGCTATCTAACACTGAAAGAATTTTTCAAAGCGGACTAGTAGTTCCTGAGATTAGCGCGTTCAAAAAAACAAACAAACAAACTCTTCAGCTTTATAATATTAGGATAGATACTAATTAAAGTATAAATAACAATAATGGTAGAAATATCGGGAAATGCATAAATAAATATTACTGTAGTATCAATTCCATTTCATTGTATCCTGTAACAATTACATTTTATGAATACAAAACAATCATGATAAAACCATTCGACTGTTACTATTTAACATCCAATCTTTACGACCTTATATTACGTATTAAGGAGATCTCAGGTTCAGTTTCTGCTTGATTCTATTTGGAAATTTATCGTTTGTAAATCACACCTGCCCCCTTAGCCAAGCCCCCCATTTATGTAGTTTTCAAAGCGTTAGCGATCGTAGAAAGAGAATCGACGTTACACTTGGCTAGAGGGGCTGTTCTTCAGTTAATCTGTAACTACTAAACTCGATATGGCTAGACACCACTTACCATCATGTGAGTGTATAGTTTAGCGGTAACTTGAACGTCAATAAAATATAGTTTTACAAAATACTTATGCACTATATGGAACTATCGTTTCAGGAACTTTGCCTATATTTTCGTACCGACAAATACGTAATGCGGTGATGCCAATGAAAAACAATATTCTGCCATATACATCTAAAGTAATTCCTATGTACAACCCTGTAAGTAATTGATATTTTACAATAAAATAAATTGTTGTAATATATAAATATTTTCTATTAATATTTTATGCCATTGCCTGCCTATATTTTTTAATTACGACAAAAGACAGAATTTAAGTAAAAAGTGTTTACCTATATCAGGGTCTGTCTGTACCTTTGGGTAACAGACAGACAGACTTACCTTCCTATTTATAAAAAAATATTAATATTATTATTGATTTATTATAAAAAACACGGCTAAAACTCACGTGTCACAAAAAACGCGAGCAGAGTGTGGCGACACGCGCTGCTCGCAGTTTGTGTTCGAAAGTAGTGGGGTATACGCAGCTGACATATTATGGAGATTTAGCCGTGTTTTATAATAAATTAATGAATAATACTCACGATAGTTGAAATTCAAAAATATTATAATTGTCTTATAATAACCTTTATTCAGGTAAAGTCAATCAGTACAACAATGGTACGAAGACACGACGAAAAGCCCCATGACCATGCTAAACTTTGGATTGTTGAAAAGGGTACAAATGCTGCTTTGGTCGTACTTATTCCTTTCGGATTGTTAATCCCTAATAGACTTTTCGACACAATTCTTGCTATTTTAATAACAGCTCATGCCTATTGGTAAGAATTTTTGTTAAATATTTTAATTAAATTAAAAAAAAAAGTAACTGTATGATATATAGTCGGACGCAATCTTTATGACGATGTTTTGTAAAACATATAAGTGCGAGCGTCGAATTCACCTCTTGTTTCTTTTTCTATAGTATCGTGTCAGAGTTTAGACAGAGAGACAGGATGATTTCGAAACTCACATTTTTTGTTTTTATTCTTTACAATTAGTTAGCCCTTGACTACAAACCCACCTGGTAAGTGATGACGCAATCTTAGATTGCAACTTGTTAGGGGGAGGATGAAAATTTACACTCCCTTCTGTTTTGTACGCTACATTGCGTGGCGGTACGTTTTTGCCGGTAGGATGGTAACTAGCAACTGCCAAAGCCTCCCACCAGCCAGACCTGGAACAATGAAGAAAACCTCAATTGGCCGGAGACCCCCGTTTTGTAAATCCACCGCACCTACCATTGCGCAATGGAGGTCGTAGTAACTTGTGAGTTATACAAAACATCGTTTCGGAATAACCCTGCTGGTCATTCATAAAACACGCTAAAGTCAATTGCGACCCTGTTTACCTGTTAAACCTAACATCTTGCAGATCTACGCACGATGTTTGGAAATGTCACAAAGATTGCATCCGACTATACTCAAGCCTCATAATAATCTGTTACTGGTTTTGGGAGTTATGACTACCAATGTATAAAGATTTATTTGACTTACTTAGAATAGACATAAAAATTTAAACTGATTGATTAAATATAAGTGTAGTAATTAGTTATAAATACACACATCATCAAGCATGCATAAAAAACAATAAATAAACAATAAACATAAATAATACAAAATAACCTAATCAAATAAAAAATATATTTATTTACAAAAAGAACATAATATTAAATATGTAAAATGGAACCGACTTCATAGACGTATTTCAGTTATTTTGATTTTAATTAAACCGAGTTTCTTTAAAATGAAATGGGCCCAATCTGGAAATATATTCTTTCTAAACTGGTTAATAGTTGACGAAGTTATAAGGCAACAAACATAAAAAAAACATAAGAGTCGAATGGAGAACCTCCTCCTTTTTTAAGTCGGTAAAAAAAATCAATAAACATAATAGCTCCATCTTGAGATGATGTTCCTGGTTATCTACATTTATTTTAAAATTCCAGGGGCTTGGAAGCATGCGTAGTGGAGTACGTCAGAGTGCTATTGTTTGGGCTTCAACTACCTAAAGTTGCTATGGGAGTTGTGTATGCAGTGACGGCGCTCATGCTTGGTGGCTTGTTGTTTCTGAACTTCAACGATATTGGTTTGTGCAGAGGGTTTTGGAGAATTTGGAGAAACATGAGAAAACCTGCAGACGGGCGTAAGTGAACAATGGGTATGATTTCACCGGACAATATAATCAGCAATGGGGATGACTATATTATTGATTTTTAAGAGACATTTGGATAAATAAGGTATTTAATACATAAAAAACAAAGAATGACGAAATGTTATAAAATTTCAAAAACAATTAAAAATCTTTAATTGTAATTAGATGAAAATTAATATATGTTTAGCTTCGTTATAATATGTGACTTTGTTATAAGGACACAAATAACAGAGTTCTTGATAATTTTGTTTGTCCACCCTTACTAATCTAATGATCTGACGTCTAGGTAAGGTTCGCTTTTGAATGGTACAATAAATAAAATAAAATTTTAATTTTTCAAAATAAATTACAATTATTACAGATGTTAAACATCGTTTTATTAGTAGTATTAGTAGTCTACTACAACAATAAAAAAAATATGCTAATAGATGGTTTTCAGCAAATCTAAATGTAAGATAAGGATATGGAGTTTTGTACCTCACGGGAAATGTGTACTATTTTTTTTGCCTTATTTAGGAAAGTATAAATGTTGGATTTTTTTGTTTGTTCACCGAATCAATTAAAAAAATCAATGGAAATATCTATTACCAGCAAGTAACATAGGTAATATTTTATCCTAGTATTCCTATACAGGAACCGCGGGAACTACGCGCGAGTTAAACCGCGGGACATTTGTAATATGTATGTATTACAATACTAGCAACTGCCCCACGGAAATATGAAGTGGTGAATCCATTTAGATCTCACAATCTCGGTAGGTAATAATTAAAAAATAGAACACCTAATTCAGAATATAATACTACGTTTACAACTTTTCCAATTTTCAAACTATTACAATGAAAAGAAAATTTTTGTTAGTGTCATAAGAAAACAAAGATCCAGTCCATACACTTCAAGCAATCGAGGTAAAAGATTCTCGAAGTAAACGCGAACAAACAATGGCCCGCCCCACCTAAACTTTGACAGAGTTTATATCAGTTCTATGTTCAAATAAAAAGAATGAACGATTTATCCTAACCTGTTAAATTGAAAAAGTTACCAAGACCACTGTAAGGGCAGATTTACGTGCGCCGGCTGTTGAGTAATATCAAAAAAGTTTATCGCAAACGGTTAACGTTCAGTGAGAGCGGGGATTTTAATAATAATTTGAAATGAATTGAAAAAAAGAATAACTCCAATATCGCCAAAACTGAACGAGAATTTATAAGAAAACGGAATCGTGTCGCAGAAATATAATAATTGGTTTTTCGCTCGTTTTATGTTTGTTTTATGAATCGCCTGTGTTACGCCGGCAATTTGCGCGATTTGTATTAAAAATAAAAGGTGGTTGGAGCCTAGAGGGTCGGAATTGTTTAAAAATTTGCGGTGCTCGCTTCGTTTAATAAAACAAATTATTCACATTTTTTTCTTGACTGTCCCTTGCGCCTAAAAATTGTCATGCTCTTTTGTTAACAAAGTATACCTTAATATTTTTTTTTAATTTACAGGCTTAAATTACTATGCTAATTAGTAATAGCATAGTAATTTAAGCCTGTAAATTAAATTAAACAATATAGTTTTGTTACAAAATAATAAGTATGTCACTTTATTTTCAATCAAGTCTACATGTAACATATTGTATTAATAATTTAAACATATATATTGTATTACTTGATTTAAAAATTTGCACGCCTAATTTGTGGCTTATCATGTTAATTAATAAAAAATTGTATTCCTTGTATCTGTTATAACCCATGTTTTAGCAAATAAAATTATTATAATGTATTAGGATTTATTATAATTTTCAAAGTGTAATTTGGTAATTTTTCTTTTTCTAAAGTTATATTTTTAAATCTTAATATTCATCGAAATTGAATTAACATACGTGTAGGTTTTAAAGAAACGAAGTAAACTCAATAAAAACACGTAGAAAAAGTTATCGCAAAACTGAAAAGCGAAAATTAGCAAGCAATCTATGTAGCACCTATTTGTGACCGCACGTGGGTTTCGAGCGAAGATTTTTTGCATACCCAAGTTGAATGTACACGTAACCGAAATTCACATTCTAAACAGTTCATTCTGAGATTGCTACTGGAGCACTGCCCGGATTGACAAATAGGACGCTCTAAAGTTCAAAGAGCTAAAGTGAGTAGATTTTCGATAAGGGAAATAAAAAGAGTAGGCGCATTTGTGTAATATTTTTGTGTTACCTCAATTCATCATCAAAATCAATATTCATCATCATCATCATTAATGGAACTTGTGAAACTCCATCGAAATCATCTTCGATCAATTTTTATTAGAGCTTACACCAACTACGATGATCCAAAATGGGTGCCTGGCCTAAGGTTATAACAATTAGTTATCATTTTCATCATTAACAACCCATATTAGGCTCACGGTTGAGCACGAGTCTCCTCAGAATGAGAGGGTTAGGCTAATAGTCCACCACGCTGGCCCAATGCGGATTGACAGACGTTGACAATTAAGAAAATTCTGAGGTATGCAGTTTTCTCCACGATGTTTTCCCTTTAACGTTTGAAACACGTGATATTTAATTTCTTAAAATCATAACTGAAAAGTTGGAGGTAAATGCCCCGAAGCAAATTCCTAACGCCGAACGAAAACCTACGCCCTTCGGATTGGAGGTCTGCCTCCAATTACGGAGGGTGTAGGTTTTAGCCTTAGGTCATATCCACTAGAATATCACGATCCTTGCTCCTGGGCTATCACGGCTCTCGGCTAACAATTAGTACGTCACCAATATCCCAATTATATAATGATTTATTTATTTTGCTATCATCCGCGAAAAGTCGACGAACCCATGCGACGACGACGGTTTCGGGGTGAAACGTACGTAGAGAGTATTTTGTCGGACCTGGGTGATGCATGGCTTCGTCGACTTTTCGCGGATGATAGCAAAATAAATAAATCATTATATAATCATGATGAACTTCCGCAAAGTAACGCCTGCTTCTATCCAATACCAACATCCCAATTTCAGGTTGCACTGCGATTTATTAGAATAAAGATTACTACACCAAAAATACATTTCCATTAAGACCTTGTAGTAATTTATAAATACTAGAGGGAACTTTTCTTTCAATATTTGTCATTTAATACTATTTATATAAATATCAGCAGTCCGCTACAATGATTGGTCAAAGAAGTTTGGGTTTCAGAATTGGTGAGTTGATTTCTAATTTCCGATTCGGATTTATTTTTTGTGAATGTACTTGTAAGCTTTTAGTTCCTATGTGCCATCAGGAATATTTGGTTAATGTGAGGTATTCTATAAGTATATTTGAATGGAAAATGTATACAAACTGACGTGAATGAAAATATTTTTTGTATTATCGTTTTCGCGAACGACTAAAACTCACCGTTTAGCTGAAAAACGCAAAAACCTATTTTTGCAGACTTTCACCATCTATAATTTTTTTTGCACATGGGGGATTGATGAGGGGATTGAGGAGGAATTTGAACATTCGTACTAAATTTTATATATTCTATGGGAATTATTGTAACCTTACTTCTATTTTAAGGATGAATTTGACTGGACTATTTAATATTGAAGAGTTGGTGATGAATACACGACTCCGAGCAATACAAATCATAGGTCCCCATCGTTGTGTTTTATCCAAATTAAAAAAAGGCGTACTTCGATGCCTATGTTTTTTTTTTTGCGTTTACCTTATAAATTTATTAACCAATTTTGAAAATAGTTTTTTGGTTTGGAAGAGTATACTCAGCTACCTAAACCATATCCACTTACCTACATATGACTTTTCTGTTGATTGGTTTTAAGTAGTGCCAAAAAATCAAAATAAACTTTAAGAGCCTATTTGGCATAGCACCGTCTTCAAACCGATCAATAAAAGGGACATAGGTACGATGCTATTTTTTGCTTTTAAGAGTAATGCGTCTTTGAAGTTGGTTTAATTTTTTTGTTAAAAAGACTTTACTCTATACGCCACAAGTTCGCGCGTAACCACGATGGTAAGTATAGATGTAGCGATGAAATGGAAAAAGTCTTAAGAATCAGGAAAAATAGACCTCGGAAGGGCATGATGGTGATGATAAAGTTCTTTTGTTTCTCCTTATTTCAAGTATCAAAGGCGTGAAACCCTCTACGCCCGGAATACCGGTAAAAAGTTCCCGATGCTAAAAGTCTTTCCCGTACAAACAATGGCAAACAGGATTCTTTGAAAGTGTCGTGTAACCACAGAGGCGTCAAACGCGGTCAACGCACGCAGAACAGCCGGTAGATTGCCCTTCAAGCAATTTCACCCTTTGTTTCAGATGACGCCAAGCCGTCTTTATAACGCGAGTTGGCAAGGATGTGGAATAAATCACTGAGCCGATACATCCTTTAGACAATAACAGCCTTCGGGTCTAGGGGCGCCAAAATCACAATACATTTATAATATTTTGTTTGAAAAGTAAGGACGCCATGTAAAATTGGAGCAAAGTAATAGAAAAAAAAATAATGAATAAGATTGGATTGATTGGATCGTTTTGAAATATTTCACTTATTTTCTTTTAAGTGACTAGATAAAGCCTTTTAAGAAATCTGTAGACTCATATTTTATTTATAGTGTCAGATTATTTTGTGTCGTATTTCTGCTTGGATCACCGTGGAAGGTGTTCAAATCAAAACCAAAATAAAAAATCATTTATTTCTAGTAGGCTTTAGTTTACAAGTACTTTTGAAACTTGATACGGAAGACAGGTTCTGCTGATAAGAGCCGACAAGAAAATCAACAGTTGCTCTTTTATAAAGAAATCATTATAATTTCATCATCATCATCATCATCATCATATCAGCCGATGGACGTCCACTGCAGGACATTTGTAGGGACTTCCAAACATCACGATACTGAGCCACCTGCATCCCTGCGACTTGCTTGATGTCGTCAGTCGACCTGGTGAAGGAGGGTCGGCCAACACTGCGCTTACTAGTGCGCCATTCCAGCACTTTGGGACTCCAACGACCAACGTCCATCCCGTGCCTCGCCCATTGCCACTTCAGCTTCGCAACTCGTTGAGCTATGTCGGTGACTTTGGTTCTTCTACGGATCTTCTCATTTCTGATTCGATCACGCAGAAATACTCCTAACATAGCTCGTTCCATCGCAACTATAATTATATAATTTACCATTATAATTTTTGTGATGGCAATGGCATATATAATATATGCCATTATAATTTACAATAATTAAAATAATTGCAATTTATTTTTACTTCCTGTGTAAAGGTGGAAGCTGATTCAATGGCTCCATGTAAGTTCGTAAATAGGACTGGTAAGATGATGGTGAGAAGAAACCCTGCAAATTCGCAGCATCATATCGAAAGTACTTCAGAATAAGGAAAACAAATAATATATTAATATTGGGGACTATTTTTTCGAAACTATTTTCAGAGAGAGTGTAGAGATTCTCTCTGTATAACTTGCTTGGAGCTCACTGCTAATATAAATGCAAATGAATCTTCAAAACTATCCTACAAATGAACCTTTTTGAAATTGCTTGTTTGCAAAGAATGCTTAATATGTACGGGGTAGATAAGCTCAACTTTAATTATTATTTGACTATAATATTTGATAGGTACTAAACTTTGTTGGTTTGTTCGTTGCTTGAGCTTTTTAGTAGGGAATATATGAATTAAATTGATTATGAGTTTCTCATATGTATTTAATACCAAATTATTAATAATATTTATATTAGAATTAAGATCCGTGATAGACCAGTGTATATGACCTCTGTCTCCGATTCCGGAGAGTGTGGGTTCGAATCTGGTCCGGGGCATGCGCCTCCAACTTTTCTGTCATGTGCTTTATAAGAAATTATATATCATGTGTCTTAAACGGTGAAGGAAAAACAACCAGAGAATTTTCTTAATTATCTGCGTGTGTGAAGTCTGCGAATCCGGCCAGCAATGGGCCAGCGTGGTGGACTATTAGAATTAACTGCTTCGTTGGTACAGTGGTAAGCTTCGTTGGTACAGTACTATGTCTTCGGATCACGAGGTTCTAAATTCGAGTCCTAGGTCGGGCTATGAAATACTGAGCACTTAATAAATTCTCACTAATTATTCTTAGCTCAGTGATGGGAAGTTGGTGGTGTTAGGTACAGACTCATGCCTCGGAGAGCATTTAAAGCGACTTTAATGAAGATTTTGAAATAATAGTTATGAAAAATAATTAATAATAGTTCATACAGCCTGAGCATAGTTAGAACAGCATGCAAAATATCATGAAATGAAACTTTTCGTATAAATACTTTCTTTAACTCAATAACACTTCAAGTGATATTTAACGTTTATTTATACAAAAGAGTTAGTTTACATAAAGAAATGTTTTTATTATCTACAAATTATGAAATTATTTTAATGCAACCTCGCCTTAAGTCGAGCATTTATCTTGACTTACAAGGCAAAAGAGATTCATATTGTGTCTTGCCTGGAAAACAAACTAGACTTGCTTCATAAAATTGCACACATACACATTGTTACAAAGTAACATAAACGAATTCAGTGAGCACTTCAACAGAAGAATGGAAGAGTTCCAAAAAGAGTTAAGAGCAGCAATCCCAGCCACAAGTCCAACATCAAATTTAAACTCTCAGTTTCTAGCCTTCCGGACATTTGTTTTGACTGCACTGGAAAATCTGCAACTACAGCTTGAGCTTCTTGGCAAACAACAGGAAGATTTGGAGATGCATTCCAGGCGAAAGATTCTTCTAGTGCACGGAGTTCCAGAAGAAGAAAAAGAGGTTCTAGGAGTTAAAATTTTGACCACCTTGTCTGAGCGCCTTGGGCTGCCGGAGTTGACTCCAGAAGCAATTAGCCGCAGTCATCGCATGGGTCGTCCGGGTGATAAGCCACGGGCTGTTGTTGTCAAATTTAAGGACTTCTCGCTGAAGAATATGGTTTGGTCATCGAAATCTAAGTTGAAAGGCACAGGGGTCACTTTGTCAGAGTTCTTAATTAAAAGCCGCCATTCAATTTTTCTGGCGGCTCGACAACGATTTGGCGTAGCCAAGTGCTGGACAAAGGATGGAAGCATTATAGTGCTTGACCAGACTGGTAAGAGACACCGCATCTCGTCAATGAAAGAGATGAATGCTATCCCGACGTCCACGCAGAATGCCTCTGTGCCTATTGCTGCTCCTTCAGCCACGGGTGATGCTTCTCGGGACACCAAGGGTGTCAATGCCAGGTTGAAGAGAACGGGCAGGAGATAAGCCGTGTATAGCCGTCTTTCGTATTTCGTGAGCTGTTTCTCATTGATCCGTTTTATTTGGTATTATGATTTAATTCACAATTTTAGTTTATGTTTAATTAGTTTGTTTCATTCAATTACTTATTACTTAGTTATATTTAGAAAACGCAGGTAAAACTTTAATTTTGCAATTATATTTTGACGTCTGTAATTTTAACACATCACACTGACATTGACGAGAGATAGATCTGTCAAAGATTATTAATCAAAGTCAAAATGACAGTTTGTCTAAGTTTATACCACAGATGTTGCTATATTTTTTATAAATCCTCTGAGACTAAAATAGACAATCATATTCTTACTTTAGTTTGCTGTAAATTGTAAGATTGTAGATCTGTTTGTAGTTC
This sequence comes from Bicyclus anynana, assembly GCF_947172395.1. Classification (NCBI taxonomy): domain Eukaryota; kingdom Metazoa; phylum Arthropoda; class Insecta; order Lepidoptera; family Nymphalidae; genus Bicyclus; species Bicyclus anynana. Next base: position 8,055,796 of record NC_069083.1, read on the forward strand.
TGAATGTTTTTGTACTAGCTTAGTTTATTTTTATTTGTAATTTTGCTGTAACTGATTTTTTTTTTTTTTTTCTCTTGTACTTTAATATACTTTGTTTCTCTTTTTATTTTTGTAAATCTGTGTAAATGTATATATTTCCTGTATATCTTTATTTGGCTGCTGGCGGTTTAGGATAAATAGGTGCATTTTTTTTTAGCATTTTTAGACACTTATCATAATTTATTTATTATTATTATAACTATTTTATATATAAATATTTTTGTATTTGTTTAATATTTTTAATTATGTCATGTACCAGTTTAGATAGTGATATATTTTTGTCTATGTCGTCTAGTGATAATAGTTTCCACAGTACATCTTTCCTTCCACTCGATGAAACCCTTGATTCTCACTTCTCGGATTGCCAGAAAAACTTTAATGTTATCCACATTAATGCACAAAGTATCCCGGCTCATTATTCTGATATGCTTGCGTCTTTTGATTCCCGTAATATTCATGCCATTCTTGTTTCAGAATCGTGGCTTAAATCTTGTTTACCATCAACGTCCTACTCGTTGCCGGGTTTTAGGCTTATACGCAATGACCGCGTGGGTAAGGGTGGTGGTGGAGTGGCGATCTACTTGCGGTCTTATATTTCTTTCTCTATTGTTGATTCGTCTCCACAACCTCCTTCACCTGATGCGGCTGAGCACCTGCTGCTAGAAGTTGTCCTATCGCAAACAAAAATTCTTCTTGGCGTGTTCTATTGTCCACCATCTGTTTCTAATTACTTTTACTCATTTGAAACTTTACTGGAACAAGTAGTCCCCTTGTATAGTCACAGCATAATTCTGGGGGATTTAAATACATGCCTAATTAAAGATGACTATCGCAGTAAGAAGTTAATGACTGCAGTTGAATCATGTAGTTTATCTGTCCTGCCACTTACTGCTACACATTATTCTCCTGGTTGTACTCCATCTCTTCTTGACCTTATTATTGTGTCTTCTCCTGATTTCGTCTTCAAGCATGGTCAATGTCCAGCTGAAGCATTTTCGTATCATGATTTGATTTATCTTTCCTATAAATTACGTCCTCCTAAGGCAAAATCGAGAATACTTCTGCAGCGTAACTTTGCTGGAATTGATAAAAATCGCCTTTGTGATGATGCTACGAATTTGGATTGGTCTGTTATTGCAGATGCAGATTCAGTTGATTGCAAGGTAGACTTATTTAATACCCTAATAACTCAGCTCTATGACGTGCATGCTCCGGTAAGGCCGATTAAAATGAAACACCTACCTGCTCCTTGGCTTTCTGATGATATAAAAATTTATATGAACAAAAAGAATTCTGCAAAATATAAATATAAAACAACTGACTCTGAAGCGAATCGTCTTAAATATCATAAGGCTCGGAATCGCTGTAATACATTATGTAGAGATGCACAACGACGCCACATTTTTAAATCAGTAGAAAATGGCAATTCTGCCAAAACTTGGAAATTTCTAGAATCTCTTGGAGTTGGTAAATCTTCCCCTAATAATCCTATCAATATTGATATCGAACATCTGAATAAACATTTTGCTACTTCCGATACGATTGATAGTATTGATAAAGAACGTACACTTAACATTCTTTCTTCTGCTTCAACTCCTAATCATTTACCCTTTTTCTTTGAGTCTTTCACTGAATGTGATGTTAAGAAGAGCATTTTATCGATCGTCTCAAATGCTGTCGGTTCTGATGACGTGAGCCGTAATATGATCATTCCCATCATTGATATTGTTATCCCAGTTCTTACCCATATCCTAAATTATTCCATCCACTCCAGTAAATTTCCTGAGGCATGGAAGAGTGCTCAAATTATTCCATTACCTAAAAAAATTACCCCTAATTCCTTCTCAGACTTTCGACCTATTTCAATTTTGCCTTTTCTGTCAAAAGTCCTTGAAAAATTGGTTTTCCGACAGTTGAGTCTTTTTCTTAGCAAGCATTCCATTCTAAGTCCCTTTCAATCCGGTTTTCGCCCTGGTCATAGTACGGTCACAGCTTTAGCAAAAGTTACTGATGATATCCGCTGGGCGATGGATAATAGACAACTCACAGTCTTAGTTCTGCTAGATTTTAGTAATGCTTTTAACACTGTTGACTATGACATTTTGTTGGGTTTATTATGCTCTCTTAACATATCTCCATCGGTGGTTGACTGGTTTCGGAGTTACCTCAATGGCCGTAAACAGCGTATTCGCGTTCACGATTCTT